>NW_026015657.1:0-300000 GCF_020379485.1 Brassica napus
ATCTTGTGAGCCCGACTTTCATCATCTAATCTAGATTAGGTTTTAGTCGAAGGTGTTGTGTGATTACTTTGAAACCGTTATCTTGGAGCCTGGTCATTAAAGTTGTCTTAATTTTTCGAGACCTTGATTTTTTGTGCGAGACCTTGATACAAGGATCTCTCTATTTAAGTGTATCACAAACCCTCATTCTAATCTAAGTTATCTTTTTTGTTAAAAAACTTGTGTTTTCTTCTCCCTTGCTTTCACGAGTTAAGAGAGTGTCTGGTGGTAGTATCCAGTCTGTTGGTGTGTAATATCCAACGCCCAAGGGCTTTAGAAAGGTGTGTCATATCCGATCTAAGCCTAGGAGTATCAAGGAGCCTTTCCGCAGCCTCTTGTGTCACCATTCGATCCACAGCCTGATAAACTTGAGTCTTTGATTCGTTTTGCAAGGATCTATCCAAACCATCCAGAGAAAGGTCCTAGGATCTCATTAAGTGGTATCAGAGCACTCTGGAAGGGAGTTTCGATTTCTCTTTTGCGATTTTCTTAAGATCTACTCTTTGTCGATTCATATTTTGTTGATCAATCGGTTCTTGGTGTTTATTCTCATTTGATCTGCTTGTTTCACTATCAGGATTGCTAGATCTGATTGTTTCGTATCTCATATTGATAGATCTAAGAATTTCGATCAAGTTTTGAACAAAACCTTTTCACATTCTTGTCGATTACGTTATCGTTTTACTTGATCCGAAAGTTTCTTGTGATTGTGTGACTCGATCTGTTGTTAGATTCATAGATCAGGATTCGATTATCTCATTTCATCATCCGTTGAATCTGATCTGTTATTGTTTCAATTTCGAAACGAAAGATTGAATTCAAATCGTCGCGTGTTGATCAAGTATCTTCATTTGCCGCTTTGTTTGAATACTTTGTTTCTTTGAATCTTGAGTTCTGATTTCTTTTGAACTACTTACTGGTTCAAGTTTTTCGTGTATCAGGAAGCAATGGGGTCTGAGGAGATGATGAAACCTTTGTGCGAAGGAATAGATTGCTGCAAGAAGCAATCACCAAACAAGTGATGGAAGCGATGGTGAAGTTACTAGAAGAGAAGTATGATCAGAGACCGCATGATGGGCAAGGACAAGCATCTGGTTCAAGACATGAGCCAAGAAGAAACAGACAAGGTCAGCGTGAGCATGCTGGATCAGAAGAGACTGATAACTTCTATGAGAGAAGTAGCCATAGCTCCGGTTCAAGACGTAGCAGTAGAAGATCTCGACGTGATCATGAGGGCCGGAGGCATAGACGCAATGAGCTATCAGGGTTAAAGCTTAAGATCCCTCCTTTCCATGGTAAAGCTGATCCAGATGCCTATCTTGAGTGGGAGAAGAAGATCGAACTCGTTTTCAACTGTCAGCATTACTCAGAGACTAAGAAGATTCAAGTAGCTGCTACCGAGTTCAATGACTATGCATTGAGCTGGTGGGATCAGTTGGTTACAAACAAGAGGCGCAATGGTGAATTTCCCATTGAAACATGGGCAGAGATGAAAGCTGTGATGCGCAAGAGGTTTGTACCAAGCCATTATCACCGTGATCTTCATCAAAAGCTGAGACTGCTCACACAAGGATCAAAGTCTGTAGAGGAATACTTTCAAGAGATGGAGTTGCTTATGCTAAGAGCTTGTGTATCTGAGGACAGTGAAGCTACCATGGCACGATTTCTTGGTGGACTCAACCGTGAGATACAAGATAGAGTGGAGATGCAACACTACTTGGAAATAGAGGAGATGCTACACAAAGCTATCTTGGTGGAGCAACAAGTTAAGAGAAGAAGTCATGCGCGTGGCAGCTATGGTTCCAATAGATACCAGACCTCTAAGGAAGATAAACCGAGCTATCAAAAGGAGAGCAAGCCACAGCCAAAAGAAGAAGCCAAGTCTAGTAGCATCTACAACAAAGATAAGGGGAAAGTGGAAGCTACAAGCTCGCGTGCAAGAGATGTGAAGTGTTTTAAGTGCCAAGGACGTGGGCACTATGCTAATGAGTGTACCAACAAACGTGTGATGATCCTTCATGCCAATGGAGAATATGAATCTGCTGATGATGAGACAGAGGCCGAAGAAGATCACAGTTCAGAAGAGGAGTATGTTGCCAACCCGGTTGCTGGAAGGTTGCTAGTTGCTAGAAGAACCTTGAGTCTTCAAAGCAAGACCGAAGAAATGGAGCAAAGAGAGAATCTCTTCTATACTAGATGTCTAGTGCAAGGAAAGGTCTGTAGTCTTATTGTGGATGGAGGCAGTTGTGTCAACGTTGCGAGTGAGACTATGGTTAAAAAGTTGGGTTTGAAGGTCCAGAAGCATCCTAAACCATATAGGCTCCAATGGCTCAATGAAGAGGGCGAGATGAGAGTATCTACTCAGGTTATGGTTCCCTTAGCCATTGGTAAATATGAAGATGAGATTCTTTGTGATGTGTTGCCTATGGAAGCTGGACACATTCTCCTTGGAAGGCCGTGGCAATCAGATAGACGTGTGATACATGATGGGTATGCCAACAAGCACACGTTTGAGTTTAAAGGGAGAAAAACAGTTCTTGTGCCTATGACTCCTAAGGAAGTTCAGGTTGATCAGCTTCAGCTACAAAAGAAGAAAGAGATAGATCTTCCCGCTGAATCAACAAAGCAACTAAACTTCTATGCCAAGTCTGGTGATGTTAAAAGATCTCTCTGCTCTAACCTTCCTATCCTTTTGTTTATCTATAAGGAATCCCTCTTGACCACTACTAACATTGCACCGGAGTATCCGAGTGAACTTGTCAATCTTTTACAGGAATATCAAGATGTTTTTCCAGAAGATAGTCCCAATGGACTACCACCAGTGCGAGGGATTGAGCACCAAATTGATTTTGTGCCCGGTTCTACACTTCCCAATAGGCCAGCATACAGAACCAATCCGGTGGAGACCAAAGAACTACAAAGGCAAGTAGAGGAACTGATGGAGAAAGGGCATATCCGAGAGAGCATGAGTCCTTGTGCTGTTCCAGTGCTACTTGTGCCCAAGAAAGATGGGAGCTGGCGCATGTGTGTTGATTGCAGAGCCATCAACAATATCACTGTAAAGTATCGCCATCCTATTCCTAGATTAGATGATATGCTTGATGAATTGCATGGTTCTTGCATATTTTCTAAGATTGATTTGAAAAGTGGATACCATCAGATTAGGATGAAAGAAGGAGATGAATGGAAAACTGCATTCAAAACTAAACATGGTCTATATGAGTGGTTAGTCATGCCATTTGGATTAACCAATGCACCTAGTACATTCATGAGATTAATGAATCATGTTCTTAGATCATTCATTGGCATATTTGTTGTGGTATACTTTGATGACATCCTTGTATACAGTAAGAGCTTTAATGATCATATAGAACATCTTAGAGCTGTTCTTGATGTGCTTAGAAAGGAATCTCTTTTTGCTAACCTTAAGAAGTGTACTTTTGGAACGGATCACTTGGTCTTTTTAGGCTTTATTGTGGGTGCAGATGGGGTTAAAGTTGATCCAGAGAAAGTAAGAGCTATACGAGAATGGCCAATTCCTAAGACAGTGAGTGAAGTAAGGAGCTTCCATGGACTTGCTGGTTTCTATAGGCGCTTTGTGAAAGACTTCAGCACCATAGCATCTCCCTTGACTGAAGTAATCAAGAAAGAAGTCGGATTCAAGTGGGGAGAAGCACAAGAACTTGCCTTTCAATGCCTAAAAGAGAAGCTTACTAATGCCCCTCTTCTTATACTTCCTGATTTTAATAAAACTTTTGAAATAGAATGTGATGCTTCAGGAATTGGAATTGGTGCTGTATTGATGCAGGAGAAGAGACCCATTGCATACTTCAGTGAGAAGCTTGGAGGAGCTACCCTCAACTATGCAACTTATGATAAAGAACTATATGCCTTGGTGAGAGCCTTGCAGACTTGGCAACACTACCTCTGGCCTAAAGAGTTCGTCATACACACAGATCATGAGTCTCTCAAATACCTCAAAGGACAGCACAAACTCAGCAAGAGACACGCAAGGTGGGTCGAGTTCATTGAGACATTTCCTTATGTCATCAAGTATAAACAAGGTAAGGAAAACATAGTTGCTGATGCACTATCCAGAAGGTATGTTCTCTTGAACACTCTTGATGCTAAGCTATTAGGATTTGAGCAGATTAAAGGAATGTATGAGAATGATCCTGATTTTAAAGAAGCTTACAACTCTTGTGAGAAATTTGCTGAGGGACACTACTTTAGGCATGATGGTTTTCTTTTCTATGATAATCGATTGTGTGTGCCTAACTGTTCTTTGAGAGACTTGTTTGTTAGGGAATCTCATGGAGGAAGTCTCATGGGTCACTTTGGTATTGCAAAGACTCTTAAAACTTTGCAGGATCATTTCTTTTGGCCTCGGATGAAAAGAGATGTGGAGAAACTATGTGAGAGATGTGCAACTTGCAAACAAGCCAAGTCTAAGGTTCAGTCTCACGGTTTGTATACTCCTCTCCCTATACCTTATCATCCTTGGAATGACATATCTATGGATTTCATTGTTGGCTTGCCTAGAACTAGGACTGGAAAGGATTCTATCTTTGTGGTTGTGGATAGGTTCTCAAAGATGGCACATTTCATAGCTTGTCACAAAACTGATGATGCATTGCATATTGCTAACTTGTTCTTTAAAGAGATTGTGCGCATACATGGCATGCCTAAGACTATTGTTTCTGATAGAGATACTAAGTTTCTTAGTTATTTTTGGAAGACTCTTTGGTCTAAGCTAGGTACTAAACTCTTGTTTTCTACTACCTGTCATCCACAAACTGATGGACAAACTGAAGTAGTTAATAGGACTCTTGGAACACTCTTGCGTGCATTCATAAAGAAAAACTTGAAATCATGGGAAGACTATTTGCCTCATTGTGAATTTGCATACAATCATGCTGTGCATTCTACTTCTAAGTTTTCTCCTTTTGAGATAGTTTATGGGTTCAATCCCAACTCTCCTTTAGATTTAATTCCTTTACCTGAGTGTGAAAGGGTCAGCGTTGATGGCAAAAAGAAGGCAGAGATGGTGAAACAACTCCACGAGCAGGCTAGGCTCAACATTGAGGCAACAACCAAACAATATGTTAAGCATGCTAACAAAGGACGGCGTGAGATGGTCTTTGAAGTGGGTGATCAGGTTTGGATTCACCTAAGGAAAGAGAGGTTTCCCAATGAAAGGAAGTCCAAGCTGATGCCGCGGATTGATGGACCTTTTAAGGTCATAAGGAAGATCAGCAACAATGCCTACAAACTGGATTTGCAAGGTAAGTATGATGTGAGTAATAGCTTCAATGTTACTGACTTGATCCCTTTTATTGCAGATGAGCCAGATTTGAGGACAAATCCTTTTCAAGTGGGAGGGGATGATATGATCATGGACCAGCTAGTTGATAAAGATGAAGAAGGAGAGACTAAAGATACACTAGCTGAAGAGGAAGCTGTCTTAGCCATTCCCACAGGTCCTATCACTCGTGCAATGACAAGGAGACTCAAGGAAGCCGTTGGAAACATACTGAAGATCTCTAAGAAGCAAGAAGACTGTCTTGGTAGAAGCTTGAGCCACCAAGACACACTCATCACCATTCATGTGATCTTACCATCAAGCTGATCATCATCTAGGCAAGTGGCTTGGTATACTCTTTTTCCCTTGATTAGTTTTGTCCCACTGGGTTTTCTAATCAAGGTTTTTAATGAGGTATCAAGTTCACTTACACATTCCTAGTTGATGTATCTTGGATGCAACTCGGCCTAAGGCATCTTGGACCGACTTCATCATCTATCTTATATTATGTTTTAGTCTAAGTGTTGTGTTATTACTTTGAAACCGTGTGGAGCCTGTTCCTTTAAGTTTTCTTATGTTTTCGAGACCTTGTGCATGTACAAGGATCTCTCTATTTAAGTGTATCACAAACCCTCATTCTAATCTAAGTTATCTTTTGTTTAAACCTTGTGTTTTCTTCTCCCTTGCTTTCACGAGTTAAGAGAGTGTCTGGTGAGTAGTATCCAGTCTGTTGGTGTGTAATATCCAACGCCCAAGGGCTTTAGAAAGGTGTGTCATATCCGATCTAAGCCTAGGAGTATCAAGGAGCCTTTCCGCAGCCTCTTGTGTCACCATTCGATCCACAGCCTTGATAAACTTGAGTCTTTGATTCGTTTATGCAAGGATCTATCCAAACCATCCAGAGAAAGGTCCTAGGATCTCATTATCTTTGGTCTTGGCAGCTTGTCTTGTAATTGGTTGATTCAAACTGAGGCAAAAGGAGACTGAATGCGCCAATGTATCTTGCTCCTTATGTGACCAGATACATGCTTCTCCTTTTGCCTTTACCTTTTGCTTTTGCTTTCACTTTACAGCTTGCTCCTTATCTATACAAGATGCTCAGCATATTCCTTCCCTCCATAAGCCTTCAACGGTCTTGTTAATTCAAACCTGCCGCGCCCACACATTGCACAACTTGATCAAGACTGATCCGAGTGATGGCTGTACCGGATGGGATGTACGGACGCTGTACGGCCTTGAGGTCCGTACACTCGTCCTATGCTTTCATCCAACTTCCTTCTATGGTTAACCCTTACACCTTCTTGGATCACCCTAGGCCGTACCATGGCCGTACCGAACGCCCTATCTTTGCACCATACTTCCATCTTCTCTTTAACTCCTCCAAAGCCTCCACATGATCAGTCTAAGTCTTTCCTAGACTTAACTTCACAAGATAACTCCTTCAGAACACTTCTGAAGCTTGATTGAACTCTTCTAGACATCTTCTAGAGCTTGCCCTATTCTTGTACAAGCTCCATCTTCTCTTCAGTTCAACACTCCCCCTCAAGCTTGACTTTAGGAGATCCTAAGCCAAGCTTGGAACTCTGAAGAGTCTCCCTCATTAAAAACCTTACAAGGAAAACCCATTGGGACAAAACCTTGCAAGGGAAAAAGAGTAGAGCTCTCCAAAGCCTAGGGATTGGCCAGTGAACTCTTGTGCCTTAGAACCAGTGAGGTTGGACACAAGAAGTTCTGGATCACGGCCTAAACTGGTGCAGCAACTCCACAAGACTTTGCGCACTCAACAACTCAGCTTCACCTCTTCATGGAACTGGTTTGAGGTCTCCCCCTCTCAACTGACTTCACAGCCTTCTTAGAGAAGCTAGGACACGACCAGATCATCTTCACAACACTAGTGAGGCTGATCAACACTTCACACACGGCTTGCCCTCTTCATAGAACTGGTTTGGATATCCCCCTCTCAACCGACTTCACAGCCTTCTTAGGGAAGCTAGGAAATGATCAGGTCCTTCTTTGGTGAGGCTCAAGCACTGGTACCTGATACATTATCCCACAGGTGCATCAGTACCTATTAAAAACAAGAAAATGAATATCCTGCATCACACTTGATGCACACAATCTCACAATTCAATCATAATCATCTTAAGTATCTTTTCAAGCACAAGCAATGAATAAGATGAATGAAAAGGATTGAAAAGAGTTTTAAAAATCTAATGGGAACTTCCCTTGTGTTTTTGTGAGTTTCCAAACTCTCTCAATGCACCATCTTCATGGCATCATCAACTTCTTGGAAAGGCAGAGTGGATTCATCAGCTTCTCCTCAATCACCTCTCATTGAAGCTGCTTTGATGGAGAGCCTTCTTCCTCACTTGCCAAGGCTGCTCTGAACAGCCTCTTGCCTAGACACGCCACTGACTTGGTCCGGTTGATGATCCTTGTAGAAGCTTTTGCAAAAGACTTGTTACTGACCATGGATCATATGCATTAAGACTCCCCCTCAAGCTTAGAACCGAAACCAGAAGAAGCTAAGCTTGTGATGATCCTATGCATCTCCATGGTCTAATAACTATCATCTTTCATGATAGCTTTCTTCTTGTGAGTTTACTCTCTTCCTTAACCAGGAACTAGGGTGTTTGAATCACCATAGAGAGTCTCACAAGACACACCTCTCATTGCATAATGACCCATGCTACACTTCCTGTAGACTAAGGACTAGATATGTCCAATGGTATTATGCAATGGCTATCTCTCATTGCATACTCAATCACACTACACTTCCTGTAGATTATGGACTAACATGTCCTAGTGATGATATGCAATGGCACAAGACCTTTGTCTCTACATTCTTGGTTGATGGCGAGTTACATGTATCACTTCCCTTGTGTACCTAACACCACCAAAACTCAATGCAAGATCAGATCATCCCATTGGGATCAAACCAAGATCATCCATCCTGTTTGATCACCAATGCCACAATAATATATGATACTTGAAACAAGCTAGACAATCAAGACAATCTAGCAAAGACAATCAATTCAGTTTTTTTTTTTTAAATGCAACAATAGATGAATGCATTAGGTTACACTAACTATATGAATGAAACAGATTCAATCCAAAATGGAACACAAGTCTAGATGATACTTCTGCAATTAAGGCGACAAGAGTGACACAATTCATGCATATGCTCACTAGTTTTATCAAGGCCAATGATTCAAGTAGCTTAGACATACTTCTAAATGCTTATAAGACATCACTGATGGATTTAACTATGGCATAGCAACAATCAGAACTGGATTGAGTCGAGACAAGCAGATTTCAATTTCTAACAATGACAATGCAAGTTCTATACAGTTCTCTAAATGCAAAGCTTATATCAGGTCATTTGCAATTTAGGCTCATTTTTAAATGCATTACTACATGAATGCACAATCTTAAAGAATTAGCTATATGAATGCAACGGGTTCAATCCATGAGTAATATTAAAGCTCTGCACAACAGTTTCAATCAGAACCAATGATGCAAGCAACTTAGACAATTTCTAATTGATGCAAGACTTTCATTGATGGATTAAACATAGGCAATAACATCAGATAACACTAGGATTGAACTTAGACAGTATGAGATATGCTTATGTATGCAAAAGAACTTATCAATCATGATGCAAGCAGCAGAGACATTCTACTCAATTCTACAACACATCCATGATGATTCAAGCTATGACAACACTCAAGACAATGCAATAAACAAAACATGAGATTCTGGGACTCTAGACACCACTCACAGCATAATAAATAAAGACACAAGCTCTTATTAAGGGTTAAGAGGTTTGCTTACAAACAAGAGATCCGAGCTGATCTCTTGAACCTCCATGGGCACGGTTCACTTGAACTTGGCATGAACTTGATACTTGGATTCAGTATCCAACACCTTTCCTTGGTGTGCCCATCCCTCTTGCAATGCTCACTCTCCAATGCTTCACTCTTCGGCTGGATCACTCCATGATCAGCTTGCAATGGTCTTGGTTTACATTGCATCACCCTTCTGGTGATGCTCTTTCTTTGCATGTCGACTGTCCTCTCTACACTCATCTGATGCGTAGGCTATGGTGACTAAACCACCATGGACAGAACCATAAGTCATCTCTCCATTGTCACAACATCCTCTCTACCCTCTTTGGAGCAGGCTGTGGACTTCCCACAGAATGTTGGCAACAGGCTTCATTTTACCATTCTATTGTATGATAAGGATGAACTTCAAGACCAGGAGCACATCACCCTAACAGCTGTGCTTAAATCACTGATCCATCCTTTTGCTTTAAGCTTCAAGTACTCTCAGATCACCGGCCTTCCTCATGGCATAGGTGGTGACCTTCTTCTTCTTGTGTGCCTTGAACCAGGAGCTCAACAACCTCGTGGCCTGCGCTTCTTAAACCGGCTTCTACACACAAGAACCTTCCCATTGCTCCACACAATGGTTGGTCTTCCGCTTGTATGTCTTGAACCAGGAGCTCAACAACCTCGTGGCCTGCGCTTCTTAAACCAGCTTCTACACACAAGTATCTTCCCATTGCTCCACACAATGGTTCAAGTCTTCCTCTTTTCTTGGATAGGTGGTGAGCAGAGAACACTTCTTGTGAACCTGAAACACCACTCAAACTCCAGCAAGGATAAGACACAAGAGTATTGGGATCAATCCTTGATTAATCATCAGGTTTGATTCCCAATCTCACAAGCAATGCAACAGATAGACACAAGGCATTATCAAGTTCTATTCTTTGCAAGCTAGCTCTCTAAGAACAAGCAAGATCCTAACAGATTCAAGACAAGTTACTTAGGCACTTTTAAAAGCTTCTTTACTCAGCACTTTAGACATGAATCTAATGCTTCAATGTAAGATAGCCACAAGACAATATGCAACAGCTTTAAATTCAGTTTCAATCCATGTATGCAAGCAGATTCAGTTAATCACTCTAAGCATCACTATGAAACGAAGCTAAGCATATTAATCACATTCAGTCACCAAACAAAGCTCTTAAAGTATCCTGGGACAGATTCTAAACATTTTAATTTATCAATCTTTAACAGTCCTCAGGTTTTCAATCACATCACACATTACAACCAGTCAACAACACAAGCTCATTATCAAGAGGGTTTTAAAATCGCTTACACAAGGAACCAGGTTGGTTCCTTAAACCTCCAAGGGGACTGGCCATGGCTTTTGTTGAATCTGAGAGTCTGGATAGTCACCCACCTTCTACTCCTTCAGTTCATGACCACCTTCTTGTTTCTCCAGCTCAAAGACTCCTCCTTTCTCCAAGTCTTCTAGGCGCCATCACCTTGACAGCTTTCATGATGAACCGGGTGAAGAAAGCTCTTGGAGGAGGCGCCTTGGATGAGGTTCGTGAGTCCTCTCCATACACTTCTTCTTCCAATGAGTCTCTCCATCAGTATAGACAGGAGAAAGGATGAGAGACACGCCCTTCAGTCTTCTTCTCATGGAGAAACTGAACTCGGATGGGAATGTCTTCAAGGATTGGATTTGAGCTGAGGGTAGAGCTTGTGTTGTGCGGAAGCTACAGCTCAGGTTCTGATGAACCTGGCTCTGATACCATATGATTTTTAAAGAGATCTCTACTCTGGTAGTATGTGTGTGTGTATAAGCTTCAATGAAGAATGATTAGAGCTTGTTCTAGGTGATTTAGGAAGAGAGATTTGTGAGAGTGTATAAGAGACTTAAGAACAGAGAGATTAAGAGACTTAAGAGACTAGAGATACTGAGAGAATAAGAGACTGAAGATTAGTGTTTCAGATTAGAGAAGGAGAGGGGAAACCCCCTTACTCACTTAGTCTATTACAATCGCCAATCCTTGGCTTATATATGTCTCTACACTTTGCAATATCATAAACCTATATCCTAGGGCTGATATTAACTTGAATGATGGACGGCCTGGATGAGATAAGGCTGGTCTTTGGTCTTGGCAGCTTGTCTTGTAATTGGTTGATTCAAACTGAGGCAAAAGGAGACTGAATGCGCCAATGTATCTTGCTCCTTATGTGACCAGATACATGCTTCTCCTTTTGCCTTTACCTTTTGCTTTTGCTTTCACTTTACAGCTTGCTCCTTATCTATACAAGATGCTCAGCATATTCCTTCCCTCCATAAGCCTTCAACGGTCTTGTTAATTCAAACCTGCCGCGCCCACACATTGCACAACTTGATCAAGACTGATCCGAGTGATGGCTGTACCGGATGGGATGTACGGACGCTGTACGGCCTTGAGGTCCGTACACTCGTCCTATGCTTTCATCCAACTTCCTTCTATGGTTAACCCTTACACCTTCTTGGATCACCCTAGGCCGTACCATGGCCGTACCGAACGCCCTATCTTTGCACCATACTTCCATCTTCTCTTTAACTCCTCCAAAGCCTCCACATGATCAGTCTAAGTCTTTCCTAGACTTAACTTCACAAGATAACTCCTTCAGAACACTTCTGAAGCTTGATTGAACTCTTCTAGACATCTTCTAGAGCTTGCCCTATTCTTGTACAAGCTCCATCTTCTCTTCAGTTCAACATACTCTTCCTCTGAGTCTTTCTCACCATGACCCAAGTCCTGGACAGTCTCCTCAATCTTCCCTGCTTACACCTTGTACCATCTCTGATCCTGATCAGTCTCTTGCTCTTCTCATATACTTTATATGAAGACTGAACAAGCTCACACAACCCATCCACATCTACTCGCTCATCATCTTTGGCTACTTGCATAATCAGCTGACCATATGATGAGTTTAAGCTCACTAGAAGGCTCAAGACTACATCTTGCTCCAGCCTTTCTTGAATCACCTCCGGATCTGATGTTCTTGATCTCAACAAATCCAGCTCTCTCCACAAGTATTTCAGCTTGCCCACAAGCTGATGGAGTTCTTCCTTTCCTCTTCTCAGGTCTGTGTTAGCTCTCTTGACTCCACAAACCTTCTTCAGATCGGATCTACTCCCATGAGCTGCTTCAATCCCACATCTTGTATGGTTTTCTTGAACAACTCTATCTTCATACCTCAGACTCCACGCCTGACCTGCTTCTGTAGCCATTCTTCTCAAAGGCTTCCCCTTTTTATGACTACTCCACAACACACAGCTCCTCAACACTGCCTTCGCCCATCTTGACCAACTTCCACCAGTTTCCTCTTCAAGCTTCAATGGAATACTAGAACTATGCTTCATCTCCATGCCTAGGTTGTTTGTTTCCATCAGAAATATCCAAACGAGCCTAGTGACTGAAGAACATAACCCAGACTCACCAAGAACACTCAAGAACACCAAGAACACTAAGAACACTCAAGAAAGAACCCAGATTTGCGAAAAAGAAATCACACACTCACCCCCTTTTGAGCAACCTGGCTCTGATACCATATACACTTTTGTGTTTTAGAGTGTGTTTAATAATAATCAGAGAAGATTAGAGTAAAGTTTAGAGAGAATAGAGAGATTCTAGAGAGAGAGAGACTCAAAACTCCATTTATTAATTTAATGTCTCAGATACAAGTTATAAATGAAGAGATAAGGCTGATACAAAGAGGATTTCGAAAATGGGACTCAAAGCATGTGAAGTCAAGGCTAGCTGGCTGCTGAGAGGCTTCACATGCTTGGACAGGCTGTAAAGTGGCTTCACCTTTCCAGCTATGACCAAACCTTATCCACACCACTCCTTGCTCCCCTTTGGACGTGATCCCTTCTCCAAATAGGTTCAAGGTAACTTCCCATGCTTTTATCTTACCACTCCAAAGTTACTGTGGTAAAATAAAAGTTACCATGGTAATCTCTAAAGTTACTGTCTCAGCCTCAACAGGGTTATCCCAGGATCAGGAATCTGGAAGAAGAGAGTCTTCCAATCCTACTAGTGAAGCTGAAAGAACAACTCCTCTTGATCATGAGAGGGGGAGTGGAACTGAATCTCATGAGCAAGTGCACAATCAAGAAGATTCAGGCCAGCATAATCAAGAGGTGACACAGGAAGTAGAGAGTGGTGCTCAGTCTAGTGGAGATGGGCAAAGAGAGTCTACTGGCTCAGATGAGAGTGGTACTCAGTCTAGTGGAGATTGGGAAGTAGAACCTGATGGGTCAAATGAGAGTGGTGCTCAATCAAGTGAAGATAGGCAAGAAACACAAGAAGAACAAGTGGTACACTCTCGTGTTTACCCAGTTGGAAGCATCTCTCTTCACCCTTGTGCTCCTCCTTAGCTCCTGAACTTGTTCGTCTTGTGTTTCTTGCCTATCTTCACTTGATTGAGCACCACTCTCATTTGACCCATCAGGATCTACTTCCCAATCTCCACTAGACTGAGTACCACTCTCATCTGAGCCAGTAGACTCTCTTTGCCCATCTCCACTAGACTGAGCACCACTCTCTACTTCCTGTGTCATCTCTTGATTATGCTGGCCTGAATCTTCTTGATTGTGCACTTGCTCATGAGATTCAGTTCCATTCCCCCTCTCATGATCAAGAGGAGTTGTTCTTTCAGCTTCACTAGTAGGATTGGAAGACTCTCTTCTTCCAGATTCCTGATCCTGGGATAACCCTATCCCTAGCTTCTCCAACAGCACCCTCAGTGTTGTTGCTCTATCAGATGGAGCTTGAGACAAATCCTTCAGATTTTCCCACTCCTTTTCTTCATAATACCCTTTGGATTCAATAAACTTCACTTCTCTAGATACCATCACTCTCCTTGCTTCAGGATCATAGCACTTGTATCCCTTCTGAGTGATAGAGTATCCAATAAACATTGCCTTAGTACTCTTTGCCTCCAGCTTGTTTCTCTGTTCTCCTGGAGTCATGACATAGCATACACACCCAAATACTCGTAGGTGATCAATAAAAGGCTTGCTCTTATTCAGCACCTCAAATGGAGACAGATTCTTCAGTATCTTGGTTGGGACCCGGTTGATGAGGTAGCAAGCAGTTTGAACAGCATCTCCCCAAAATCTTTTTGGGACATTTGCATGAAACATCATCGACCTAGCAACCTCCATCAAGTGCCTATTCTTCCTCTCAGCTACACCATTCTGCTGTGGTGTGTAGGGAGAACTGGTCTGATGCACAATCCCATGCTTGGCTAGATGACTCTTGAAGGCATTGCTGATGTATTCACCTCCGTTGTCTGATCTCAGTACCTTCACAGTAGCATTGTATTGATTAGATACATATGCTTGGAAGTTCATAAACGCTTCTAGCACCTTATCTTTAGATGGAAGCAATGTGAGCCATGTATACTTAGACTTCTCATCAATGAATGTCACAAAGTATTTATGGCTGTCTCTAGACATGCATGGAGCGGTCCACACATCCGAGTGAACTAGATCAAAGCAATGCTCATAAGTAGTCTTAGATGTTGGGAAAACAGTCCTACAATGCTTTCCTAATATGCATGCTTCACAATCCAAGTGATTGAATGACATATTAGGGATTATCAACTCAATGGCACGAGCATGAGGATGTCCTAATCTAGCATGCCAAGTAATACTATCAATCTTCTCAGCAGTACTACTCAAGCAACTAGAATCAAAGGGATTAGAGGTCTTAGCCAAGTCGAGGTGGTATAGCTGATTTTTGCTGTCTCCTCTGCCAATGACTCTCCCAGTCTTCAAATCTTGGAACTCAACTTCATCAGGTCTGAATACTACTTGACAATCAAGATCAATGGTAGCTTTCTTCACAGATAATAGATTTGAAGTGAACTGAGGCATATAGAAAGCAGCCGTGTCCTTCTCAAACAGTTTGAGCTTTCCCACTCCTTCTATTGGGATCATAGCGCCATTAGCTATCTTAACACTCCCTGTTGCAGCCTTGATCTCACTTATAAGCCTCCTATCACTGATCATATGATGACTTGCTCCAGAATCAATCACCATGGGTTTAGAAGCTCCGGATTGTATAGTATGCTTCTTGCTTGCTGTTAAGGCTTGTACATGTTCCATGAACACTCTCCATTCCTTCCTGGTGATGCGATCATCAGCTCCACTCCCTTTCTCCTGCTCTCTTAACACCCCACTGTCTTCTACTGATTCCCCCATGTAGGCTGAGTAAGAACACTCTCCCACAACTCTCTTTCTACCCTTTCCTATGTTGATAGAAGCTTTGGATAGCATTCTGCACCTTCTCTTCTTCCGGAAGCCCTCACTCCTACTCCCGGTTAGCCTCCATGAGCCCTCACTCCTACTCATGGTTAGCTTCTGGAAGCTCTCACTCCTACTCCCAGTTGGCTTCCATGAGCTCTCACTCCTACTCATGGTTAGCCTCTCATCATCTCTCATTATCTCATACGCCCTTCTTATAAGCCCACAAATCTCTTCCATTTCCGGAAGCTGTTCCCCTCTTAGAACCATCTCTACCAGCCACCCATATGATGACTCCATGCTCGCCAAGAGCTTCAAGACCGTCTCTTGCTCTTGTGTAGTATCCCCATCCACATGGGATCTCAACCCTTGTAGTTCAACCCACAAATGTTGTAGCTTCCTCACATGGTTATTGAACTCTTCTCTTCCTGGTTTACCTCCACTGATCACCTTCTTGACTTCATACACTCTCCTAAGACTGATCTTGTTCTCATAAACATCTTCAATCTTCTCAAGCAGTGTACTTTCTTCAAGACTAAAGCAACTTCCACTTGTTTCTCTTGCTGTCTGATCTTTCTCAGCAGCTCTACCCTTCAAAGACTCTTCCTTCTCATGGTTTCTCCAAACTCCACACCTCTTCAGAGTCGCTCTCATTTGTGAGAACCACCCCCACTCATTTCTTCTATCTTCCTTCTCTTCACGCCTTGCTGAACCACAAGCTAGACCCATCTTCTGACCTTGTCAAACACCTAAAGGGACTCCCTTGAAGCTGACTCTCCAAAAGAAACACCAACAGACACAAACTTGACTTTTAAAGGATCTAGCTCTCGACAACTCTCAAGAACTCTCAAGAACACTCAAGAACATTTAGAAAAACGAAATCACTCTCTCCTTTTGAACGAACCTGGCTCTGATACCATATTAGATTTGGTGATTTAAGAAGTGATTAAGTCTAATCTGAGAATTAAAGAGATTGGAGATTAAGAACAAGAGAGAGACTTAAGAGAGAGAGACTCAAAACTCCATTACTTTATTAATGAGTGAGGTTACATATTTATAAGAGAGCTACAAGGGTTTCCAAAACTCGAAATGGGCACTATTGAAGCATGTGGAGTCAAAGGTTGCTTTAGAGATGGACGGATAAGAGGACTCGCATGCTTCCTCTCCTTACAGCCTGTCACAGCCTGGCATGCTCTTCCCTTATCCTCTCAACGTTCTGATCCTTCTCCTCTTGAGTAACTCTTCCTCGTTTACCATTTCACTTGGGCAATGCATGGTAAGTTTTGGTCGAGGCTTGGATGGTACGGACTGTACGGCTTGTACGGCCTTGTACGGACGTCCGTACCATACTCTCTCTAAACTCCACTCTGCCTCATCTCTTCATCTCCTCAACTCCTCTTCTCTTCTCACTTATATGCTTAACTCAACTCAACACTTCATCCTAACTCCTATGAGATTTATTCAACTTCCTAGTGATTCTCCATTACTTTATATATCAAAATCAAGCTTCTTCCATCGTGATTCATCCTGGTTTGATTAGAATGACAAAGAAGCTGTCATATTCCCAAACAGGAAAAATGGGATCACCTGATTTGAAAGTGGGATAGCTTCTTCATCCTAACTCCTATGAAATTTATTCAACTTCCTAGTGATTCTCCATTACTATATGTATCAAAATCAAGCTTCTTACATCGCGATTCATCCTGTTTTGATTAGAATGACAAGGAAGCTGTCATATTCCCAAACAGGAAAACTGGGATCACCTGATTTGAAAGTGGGATAGCTTCTTCATCCTAACTCCTATGAGATTTATTCAACTTCCAAATGGTTCTCCACTACTTTATGTATCCAATTCAAGCTTCTTACATCATGATTCATCCTGGTTTGATTAGAATGACAAAGAAGCTGTCATATTCCCAAACAGGAAAATTGGGATCACCTGATTTGAAAGTGGGACAGCTTCTTCATCCTAACTCCTATGAGATTTATTCAACTTCCTAATGATTCTCCATTACTTTATGTATCAAAATTAAGCTTCTTACGTCGCGATTCATCCTGGTTTGATTAGAATGACAAGGAAGCTGTCATATTCCCAAACAGGAAAAATGGGATCACCTGATTTGAAAGTGGGATAGCTTCTTCATCCTAACTCCTATGAAATTTATTCAACTTCCTAGTGATTCTCCATTACTATATGTATCAAAATCAAGCTTCTTACATCGCGATTCATCCTGTTTTGATTAGAATGACAAGGAAGCTGTCATATTCCCAAACAGGAAAACTGGGATCACCTGATTTGAAAGTGGGATAGCTTCTTCATCCTAACTCCTATGAGATTTATTCAACTTCCTAGTGATTCTCCATTACTTTATATAACAAAATCAAGCTTCTTACATCGCGATTCATCCTGGTTTAATTAGAATGACAAAGAAGCTGTCATATTCCCAAACAGGAAAATTGGGATCACCTGATTTGAAAGTGAGACAGCTTCTTCATCCTAACTCCTATGAGATTTATTCAACTTCCTAATGATTCTCCATTACTTTATGTATCAAAATCAAGCTTCTTACGTCGCGATTCATCCTGGTTTGATTAGAATGACAAGGAAGCTGTCATATTCCCAAACAGGAAAACTGGGATCACCTAATTTGAAAGTGGGATAGCTTCTTCATCCTAACTCCTATGAGATTTATTCAACTTCCTAATGGTTCTCCACTACTTTATGTATCCAATTCAAGCTTCTTAGATCACGATTCATCCTGGTTTGATTAGAATGACAAAGAAGCTGTCATATTCCCAAACAGGAAAACTGGGATCACCTGTGGTGCAGCCTGGGTATGGCTTAAACTCTGGATCACTTGAAGGTGGATGGATAGAGGGTGTTCTAAGAGGCTACTAGCTCTCCTTTGAACTATGAACGTTTCCCTGAGCCTGTGGGTTGGCGCCAAGGATGGTTTGCTACTCAAAGACACAAGATCACCTTGTATTGTCTAAGATGGGATTCACAGGAATTCCTTCCTTTAAGTGAGATCAATGTTCTAGAGCTGAACAGAGAAAGCTAGAGACAAGACAACAAAGTTGACTGAATAATTCTTAGATTGAAAGTTGAGAAAACAAAGCTGCGTCCCCCATGTTCTTAAAGGTAAAATCGAAAACCCTAATAATAAACCAAGGTGGTTTAATTCTAATTCTAATCCTAATTGTCTTTGGTTTAAATTAAATGAAAGCCCAATAACCGAAGCCCTTACAAAGTAATTAAATTAAACCAACAAGCTGGTTTATCTTGATCTCCTTGCCTTGAACCAAGGCCCACGGTTTTGGCTAACTCCTGGAGCCTCTCCTCTTGTGCTCTCAGTCTTGATCTAGTAACTGGTCCACTCCACACACTGGATGGCTCACATGGTATCTCACTCTGGTTCCGGTTCTCTTCAGTATCCTCAGCTTCACACCTCTCTTCTACGGCAGTCTCATCACTTGGCTCGTCCTCATCAGTCTCGCTCAGCTCCTCTTCTATGTCTCTGGTCATGGCTATGAGATTTGAGAGCTCTGGCTGTGTATGTGTATGAGAAGCCATTAGAGGCAAAGAATAATGTCTTGAACTAGTTGAATAAGAGGTCTGATGAAACTAGTATGAACTTGAATCAGAAACAAAGAGACTTAGAGAGATTAAGAGATTAGAGACTAAGAAAGGGGTAGATTAAGGGAATCTGATCAAGAACACACTTTTATATTTATGAAGGAGATGGGGAAAACCCCCATACTCTCTTAAGAGAGTTACAAACGCCCATGAGGGTCTTTATATAGGTTTTACACTCTTGCAAACTCATAAACCTATATCTAATGGATAGAAATAACTTAAGAGGAATGGATGGTGAGGATGAGTTGGTCTTGTTGTAATCTGAGTGATGTGTGCTGATTGGATAAGCTAAGCTGGCTCACTTTAATTCAAACCAAGGCAAGCTGGCTCCTTGCTTGTGATTGGCTCTCCTTAGGCTCCTACTAATCTTCCCATGCATCTGTCCAGGTTCATGGTCGTGGCTCCCTTCTCTTTACAGCAAGAGACAGCCTGTCCAAGACCAGAACTAGCCAATCACACACAAGGAAGCTCCCATTGGTTGTTTGCCTCCACAAAGCATCTTCTTGATTCCCTTTGACTAGATTCAAACCTTGGTGCCTTATCCATATACTATGCACACTCTTCACATCCTGAATAGTGACCCAAATAGTGAATAGTCAACCTGAATAGTGACTAGTGATTCACTATTCACTTTTACACAAACTTGCCCAAACTTCTCCAATCTTACTGTGGTAACTTTCCAAAGTTACTGTGGTAACTTTGGAGTTACTGTCTGACCCAAATCTTCTCCAAATGGTGTCTAAGTCCCTCCTGGACTTAACCCTATCTTTGCACACTCATCAGACCACTTCTGAAGCCTTAAGACTCTCCCAAAGCCTTAACATACAATCTCTGAAGATCTTGCCATGTCTTTGCACAAGCACCAACTCAACTCATCACTTTTGCTTCTCCACTTCTTCTCTTCAAGTTAACACTCCCCCTCAAGCTTGACTCTAGCTGATCCTAAGTCAAGCTTGGAACCTTGAAGAACTTCCTCATTAAAAACCTCACCAAGGAAAACCCTTTGGGACAAAACCTTGATGAGGGAAAAAGAGTAAAGTCTCCAAGGCTTAGGGATTGGCCAGTGAGTCTTTGTGCCTTACCAACAATGTAAGGGACACAAAGACTCTGGATCATGGCCTCTACAATCATCCCACGCCTTGTACTCTCCTTACTGCCTAATCTTGGTCTCTCCCCCTTTCACCTAACCTCTTGTTAGGTTGAAGTGCTCGGACACACCAGATCAGCCTCTTCTTGGAGATACAACTTCTCTTACTGAGTCTTGGCTGCTTCTTCTTCTTATAGAGTCGCCACCTTGTTGCTTGAGCTACATGAGGATGCTTCAGACACTCTCCAATCACCTCAACACTTGAAGCCGCCTTGGACATTGCTTCTTCATCCTTCATCATACTTCTCAACAGGTTGCTTCCTCTTCTAGAATAACCACCAAGCTCTCTTGGATCATGTAAGCTTCAACACTCCCCCTCAAGCTTGAGACTCTCACAGGAACAAGCTTGAATGGATTGCTTCATGATCCTCACACACACACCATTGCCGCTCCTCTTCTGATCTTGCCATCTTCATGGAATGCTTGTGGAAGCTTCAGCTATCTCTCCAATCACTTCACACTAGAAGCCGCCTTGATAGAGTTGCCTTCATCTTCTCACAGCCAAGAGTACTCTGTCTTAGTTTGAGTACTCTCTTGAATAGACTCGCCACAGCCTAAGCCCGGATGGCTCCTTCTTCAGATGCTTGCAATGGACTTCTTGGATCGCTTGGAAGCTCACTAAACTCCCCTCCTCAAGCTTGGATTGAGTATAGGTCCAAGCTTGCAAGTGAGCTTCAGTGACACTTCACACCAGTGGCGCATCACCACTTCTCTCTCAACTCTCCATTGCTCCACACAATGGGCAAAGTCTTCCTCTTTCAACTCGGATGGATGGTGAACCAAGAACACCTCTTGTGAACCTGAAACATCACTCAAACTCCAGCAAAGATAAGACACAAGTGCATTGGGTCAACCCTTGATGCATCATCAAGTTTGAACACCAATGTCTTTAAGCAATGCAACAGATTAAACTAGACATTTTCAAGTTCTAATCTTTGCAAGCAAACTCTCTAAGCACTAGCATGATCCTAACAGATTCAATACAAGCTACTTAGGCAATTTTTAAAGCTTCTTTACTCAGCATTTAGACATGAATCTAATGCTTCAATGTAAGACAGCCATTTGACAGTATGCACTAACCTTAATCAGTTTTAATTCATGAATGCAACAATACAATCCATCACACATTCATTTATAACTTAGGCTAAGCATTACTATCATCACTTATCATCAGACAATGCATTACTTTCAATCTGTTTTCAGTTCATGAGCTTCAAACAATATCATTTCACATTTAGCAAACTCATTACTTAACAGGAGCAAGCATTTTACTCTTTAAACACTAAACAAGCCTTTAAAGCATCCTGGGACAGATTCAACTAATTATATTTAGCAATCACACATTATCCTCAGGTTTTTCAATCAATACACATCACAATAACCAGGCACAGTCACAACACAAGCTCATTATCAAGAAGGTTTTAAAGAATCGCTTACACAAGGAACCAGGTTGGTTCCTTAAGCCTCCAAAGGCAATCTGGCCATGATATGGTTGGATTCAAGAGTCTGGATCGTCACCCACCTCCTTCTCCTTCAGTCCATGGCCTCCTTCTTGTTTCTCACACCCAAAGACCCCTCCTTGCTCCATACTATCAAGCCAGCTTCTCTTCACTTCATCTTTCTTGTAGCAGGATGTAACAAGCTCTTGGACAAGGAGTTTTGGCTTGAGGTTCATGACGCCTCTCCATCCTCCTTTGCTTCCAATGAGACTCTCTCCATCAGGTACAGACAGCAACGGCTTGAGGGACAGGATAACACTCCATGGCTTCAAGTCTCTTCTTCTTCAAGAGCTGAACTCGGATGGATATGACTTCAAGGGTTTGGTTTGAGCTGAGATGAGAGCTGTGGATTTGCGGAAGCTCAGCTCAGGTTCTGATGAACCTGGCTCTGATACCATATGAGATTTGAGAGCTCTGGCTGTGTATGTGTATGAGAAGCCATTAGAGGCAAAGAATAATGTCTTGAACTAGTTGAATAAGAGGTCTGATGAAACTAGTATGAACTTGAATCAGAAACAAAGAGACTTAGAGAGATTAAGAGATTAGAGACTAAGAAAGGGGTAGATTAAGGGAATCTGATCAAGAACACACTTTTATATTTATGAAGGAGATGGGGAAAACCCCCATACTCTCTTAAGAGAGTTACAAACGCCCATGAGGGTCTTTATATAGGTTTTACACTCTTGCAAACTCATAAACCTATATCTAATGGATAGAAATAACTTAAGAGGAATGGATGGTGAGGATGAGTTGGTCTTGTTGTAATCTGAGTGATGTGTGCTGATTGGATAAGCTAAGCTGGCTCACTTTAATTCAAACCAAGGCAAGCTGGCTCCTTGCTTGTGATTGGCTCTCCTTAGGCTCCTACTAATCTTCCCATGCATCTGTCCAGGTTCATGGTCGTGGCTCCCTTCTCTTTACAGCAAGAGACAGCCTGTCCAAGACCAGAACTAGCCAATCACACACAAGGAAGCTCCCATTGGTTGTTTGCCTCCACAAAGCATCTTCTTGATTCCCTTTGACTAGATTCAAACCTTGGTGCCTTATCCATATACTATGCACACTCTTCACATCCTGAATAGTGACCCAAATAGTGAATAGTCAACCTGAATAGTGACTAGTGATTCACTATTCACTTTTACACAAACTTGCCCAAACTTCTCCAATCTTACTGTGGTAACTTTCCAAAGTTACTGTGGTAACTTTGGAGTTACTGTCTGACCCAAATCTTCTCCAAATGGTGTCTAAGTCCCTCCTGGACTTAACCCTATCTTTGCACACTCATCAGACCACTTCTGAAGCCTTAAGACTCTCCCAAAGCCTTAACATACAATCTCTGAAGATCTTGCCATGTCTTTGCACAAGCACCAACTCAACTCATCACTTTTGCTTCTCCACTTCTTCTCTTCAAGTTAACAATGGCTACACCATCCCCTCCTCCTTTAAAAGGATTTGACCTCAAATCCAAATCATCTGCAATAAAAGGATCCAAGTCAGAAACATTGAAAGTAGAACTGATTGTGTATTTCCCTTCAAGGTCAATCTGGTAGGCATTGTTGTTGATTCTTTTCAGCACTTTGAAAGGTCCATCTTTCCTTGGTAGCAACTTTGATTTCCTCTCAACAGGAAACCTCTCTTTTCTCATGTGAATCCACACAAGATCACCCGGTTCAAGCACTAGCTTCTTGCGCCCCTTGTTCTTCTGCCTCTCATACATCTTGGTCCTCTCCTCAATGTTCTTCCTGACCTGTTCATGCAAAGACAAAACGAACTCGGCCTTTTGCTTGCCATCAAGGTTAGTTTGTTCTTTTAAAGGTAAAGCAAATAAATCAAGAGGAGACAATGGATTAAAACCATAAACAACTTGAAAAGGAGAAAGTTTAGTAGCTGAATGCACTGCTCTGTTATATGCAAACTCTACATGTGGTAAACAGTCCTCCCATGTCCTAATGTTACTCTTAATGATGGCACGCAAAAGAGTAGACAATGTCCTATTGACTGATTCAGTTTGACCATCAGTTTGGGGATGACAAGTAGTTGAAAACAATAGCTTAGTTCCCAACTTTCCCCACAGAGTTTTCCAGAAGTAGCTAAGGAACTTAGTATCTCTATCAGAAACTATAGTCCTAGGCATACCATGCAATCTAACAACTTCTCTAAAGAATAGATCAGCTACCAAAGATGCATCATCAGTTTTATGACAAGGTATGAAGTGAGCCATCTTAGAAAATCTGTCAACAACCACAAAGATACTATCTCTTCCCTTCCTAGTTCTAGGCAATCCCAAGACAAAGTCCATAGAGATATCAACCCATGGTGCAGTAGGAATAGGGAGGGGTGTATACAAACCTGTTGGTTGGACCTTAGACTTGGCTTGCTTGCACACGACACACCTTGAGCACACACGCTCCACTTCTTTCTTCATACTCGGCCAGTAGAAGTGTTCCTGCAAGGTGGAGAGTGTTTTGGCGACTCCAAAGTGTCCCATCAGCCCTCCTGCGTGAGCTTCCCTAACATACAATTCTCTCAAAGAACCACTAGGAACACACAGGCGGTTATCATAGAAAAGAAATCCTTTTACTTGATAGAATTTTCCACTTGCATGCTTCTCAGATTCTCTAAACACTGTTGAACTGAAGAGAAGATGGAGCTTGTACAATGATAGGGCAAGCTCTAGAAGATGTCTAGAAGAGTTCAATCAAGCTTCAGAAGTATTCTGAAGAAGTTATCTTGTGAAGATAAGTCTAGGAAAGACTTAGACTGATCATGTGAAGGCTTTGGAGGAGTTAGAGAGAAGATGGAAGTATGGTGCAAAGATAGGGCCAATTCCAGGAGGGACTTAGAAGAGTATTTGGGCGAGTGTGCAAACTTAGGGACTGGCTGTACGGACCGTACGGATCCGTACGGACCGTACGGATCCGTACGGACCGAGACATCCCGAAAGTTCACCAGTCAACCATTTGAGCACATTTGAAGTTGGTGCAAAAATAGGGCACTGGTGAAACTCTTAAGAGAAGAAGACAAAGGAGAGGCTGGCGAGTGACAGGCTGGAAAGGAGAGTCTCTTGCTGTAAAGTAAAAGCAAAAGGAGACCATGTATCTAGCAAAAGAAGTGGGCAGATTCATGGGAGCCTTTAGCTAGCCAATAAGGAGCCAGCCTTCCCTTGACCAGATTCAAATGGACCAATTATCCATCAGGAACAGCACAGCCACGACCAAGACCATCTGTCCATCTCATCCATTCATTTAAATTCAAGTTATAACAGCCCTTAGATTTAGGTTTATGATTGCAAGTTGTAAAGAGCATATATAAGCTCATAAGTGAT
The DNA here is from genome assembly GCF_020379485.1 of Brassica napus. Taxonomy (NCBI): domain Eukaryota; kingdom Viridiplantae; phylum Streptophyta; class Magnoliopsida; order Brassicales; family Brassicaceae; genus Brassica; species Brassica napus. The sequence goes on from NW_026015657.1 coordinate 25,060, forward strand.
GTTTTGTAACTCTTAAGTGAGTAAGGGGGTTTCCCTTCTCCTTCTCTAATCTGAAACACTTTCTTAGTCTCTCTAGTCTCTCATCCTGAATCTCTATACACGTTCTCAGTCTTGTTACTAATCTCTTAAACACTTAGACACACAAACACTCATCAAACTTCCTTTCTCTCAAATCGCTTCCAAGCTCTCTCTCTTTACCCATTTGGGTTTCATACACACATACAACCTGAGTACTCTTAAATCTCATATGGTATCAGAGCCAGGTTCATTAGAACTTGGTTCCAGCTTCCGCTAAGCTCAAAGCTCACTCCCATGCCATTTCCAAACCAAGAAGAAGCTTCATGGTCATTTGGCTGATCAACCTCTTCAAGAAGAAGGTGTGCTCATCAATGGCGTCCAGAAGCTGTTCTTGGTCGTTCTCCACTCTCTCATGGTCGTCCTGAAGAAAGAAGGCCATTGGAAGCATGTCCAAGCCATTCCCATTCACTGTCCAAGAAGAAAGGTGAAAGCTTTCAACTTGTACCTGGTATGGCGACTCAAAAATGAAGAGAGGAGGTGTCTTAGGCATGGTGGGTTCAAGAGAAAGGTCCATGAAAGAAGGAGATGTAGGAGTTGACACCAACAGCTCGGATCTTCCCATGTACTAAGGAGTTTCAAGGAACTAACACTAGTTCCTTGGCTGTAAGGAAATCTCTTTCTCTTGTATAAAGCTTGAGTGTATGAACAGGTTGTGATGTTGTGATGTGATTGGAAACCTGAGGATTGTTTAAAAGATTGCTAAAATGAAGTTGCTTTAGAATCTGTCCCAGGATACTTTAAGAGTCTTGTTTGGGTATTGAAATTGTTTAGTATGCTTAGCTCCGGTTCATAGTGATGCTTGTTGTGATTAATCAAATCTGCTTGCATACATGGAGTGAAACCGAATTTAAAGCTGTTGCATATAGTCTTGTGGCTGTCTTACGTTGAAGTATTAGATTCATGTCTAAGTACTGAGTAAAGAAGCTCTTAAGAGTGCCTAAGTAACTTGTCTTGAATCTGTTAGGATCTTACTTGTACTTAGAGATTTAGCTTGCAAAGAATAGAACTTGATAATGCCTTGTGTCTATCTGTTGCATTGCTTGTGATATTGGGAATCAAACTTGATAATTTATTAATCAAGATTTGACATCAATACTATTGAAAATGGTTAAATGCTTAATGTCAGTTCTAAATTAACTTGTCTTGTTAAGATAATAGATTATATTATCTAATCATGCTTGCTTTCATGAGTTAGAAACTGATTAAGATTAATGCATACTGCCTTGTATTTTTGCATTTAGATTAAAATCTAAGTTGCATAAAATTGCCTAAATACTTTGACTTGAATCTGATAAGGTCTTGCTTAGTATTTAGAGAATGGTTGCTTGCATAGATAAGAACTTGACATTGTCTTGATTCTATCTAATGTTATAAAGCTTGAGACATTGGTGATCAAACTTGATGAAGTCAAGGATTGATCCCAATGCAATTGTGACTTATCTTTGCTAGAGTTTGAGTGATGTTTCAGGTTCACAAAAGGTGTTCCTAGTTCATCATCAAATCCGAGTTGAAAGAGAAAGAATGATGCCCATTGTGTGTACAATGGAGAAGTGTTACAAAAAGGGAGAAGCACAGATGGTTGTAAAACTCACTGGTGTTCTTCTCCTTAACATTGCAAGTACCTGAAGAAGAAGCTAACCGGGTCTAGGCAGTGGCGTGCCTATTCTGTTAAGATGAGGAGATGAAGAGTTGATACATGGATAGAGGAAGGGATTTGGAGCAGGCAGTAACTTTGGAGATTTACCACAGTAACTTTATTGTTACTGTGGTAACTGAGGTAAAAGACTTGGGAAGTTACCTTGCATCCATTTGGAGAGTGAAACACGCCAGGAGGAGTCTGGATAAGCAAGGAGGAGTTTGGATAAGGTCTGGTCAAGGCTAGAGAGCTTTAGACAGGCTGGCACCAGCTTGAAAGCTAAAGCAAGATTCCCAAGCATGTGAGGAACCTTATTGGCTAGTTTGAATCAAGCATCTTTGACTACACATGCCTCTTATCCTAGCTAGACTGAACCTGGACGAAATTATGTATCCCTAATCTATATGTGTTGTAAACTCTCTCATTAATCAATCTAATGGAGTTTTGAGCCTCTCTCTCTATTCTCTCACTAAAATCTCTTAATCTCTTTAATCTTCTCATCTGATTATCCCTGATTAGTTGAATCATGCTCTAATACACAAAAGTGTATATGGTATCAGAGCCAGGTTGCGCAAAGTGGGAGAGTGTGATTCCTTTTTCTTAAAAATCTTGAGTGTTCTTGAGTGTTCTTGGTGTTCTTAACTTCTGGGTTTCATTATCTTGGTGGCGTGAGAGGTTCTGGTGAATCCAAATCATCTCAACATGGAAATGGAGCACAGACCTGAGTCAACTGTGAAGACTGAAGAGGAGAGGCATGGCGAGTGGTCAAGGTGGGCTAAAAGAGCTTTGGAAAGCTGTGGGTTATGGAGTAGTCATGGAAAGGGGAAACCTTTCATGGAAATGGCTACTGAAGAAGGTCAGACAAGAGGTCTGAAGCTGGGAAATGAAGTTGTTCAAGGAAACACTACAAAGAGTGAGATTGAAGCAACTTTAGGCAAGTCCAAGCTTGTGAGAGTCATTGAGGACAGAGGGGTGATCCGCGGCTTGAGACAAGGAAAGGATGAGTGTTATCAGCTTGTGGGAAGGCTGAGAGAAGTATGGTCAGAGCTAGATGTGGTGAAGACACACACATCAAATCCGAGATGGTGTCAAGAAAGGAGGAAGCAAGATGTGATCTTCAGCTTCCTTATGGAAGAGGTATGTGAGCTTGTTAAATATACTTGTGATGTGTGGGAAATGAACAGGAAGCCAGAAAGATGGAAGGGAGGTACAAGCTGTAAGAGGGGAAGGTTGAGAAAACTTTCTAAGGAGTGGTTAATGAAGAGAAGGGCATGGAGAAAGGATAGCGAGTCTGAGCACTTGAGTGACAGGATGAGTGTGATCTTGAAGAGAATCAAGGATGTACTTCAGCAGATGGTTATAGGAGAGTGTTCATACTCAGCTTACATGGGAGAAACAGTAGGAGACAGTGCGGATATGAGAGGAATGGATACCAAGAGGGCAGATGAGTGTGTGACAAAGAAGGAATGGGATGAGTTGGTTAAGCATGTGTATGCTTTGGCTACGACCCGGAGTCTGGGTGCTCCTGCCAAAGCATCCACATCTAAACCCATCATCATTGACTCTGGAGCAACACACCACATGATCAGTGACAAGAGACTAATCAGTGAGGTTAAAGCAGCAACAGGGAGTGTCATGATAGCCAATGGTACCAGGATCCCAATAGAAGGAGTGGGAAACCTCAAGCTGTTTGAGAAGAACTCCACTGCCTTCTACCTACCTCAGTTTACATCCAATCTAATCTCAGTTAAGAAGGCTACAGTTGATCTGGATTGTCAAGTGGTTTTCAGACCAAATGAAGTTGAGTTCCAGGATTTGAAGACTGGAAGAGTTATTGGCAGAGGAGACAGCAAGCATCAGCTCTATCATCTCCAAACAACTGAGGCGCCTAGTCCTGTGGAGTCTGTGTGTTTAAGCAGCACAACGGATAGGTGTGATAATCTCACATGGCATGCAAGGCTGGGACATCCTCATGCCAAGGCAATTGAACTGATTCTACCAAGTATGGCGTTCAATCACTTGGAGTGTGAAGCTTGTATACTTGGAAAGCACTGTAGAACTGTCTTCCCAACATCAGAAACCATATATGAGAATTGCTTTGATCTGGTGCATTCAGACGTGTGGACAGCTCCCTGTATGTCTAGAGACAGCCATAAGTACTTTGTGACTTTCATTGATGAGAAGTCCAAGTACACATGGATCACCATGATTCCCTCCAAAGACAGAGTCCTGGAAGCCTTCATGAACTTCCAAGCATATGTTACTAACCAGTACAATGCCACTGTGAAGATTCTGAGGTCTGATAATGGAGGAGAATACACTAGCAATGCTTTCAAGAGTCATCTTGCAAAGCATGGGATTGTGCAACAAACTAGCTGTCCTTACACACCACAACAAAATGGGGTGGCTGAGAGGAAGAACAGACATTTGATGGAGGTTGCGAGATCAATAATGTTCCACATGAATGTCCCTAAGAGGTTTTGGAGTGATGCTGTTCAGACTGCTTGCTATCTCATCAATAGAGTGCCAACCCGTGTATTGAAGAAACTGTCTCCCTTTGAAGTATTAAACAAGGCCAAGCCACACATTGATCATTTGAGAGTCTTTGGGTGCTTATGTTATGTGATGATTCCCGGAGAAAGAAGGAACAAGCTAGAAGCAAAGAGTACTAAAGCTATGTTCATTGGGTACTCAATCACTCAGAAAGGCTACAAATGTTATGATCCAATAACTAGGAGGGTTATGGTATCTAGAGAAGTGAAGTTTGTTGAGTCTAAAGGGTATTATGAGGAGAAGAAATGGGAAGACCTAGAGGATCTGTCCCGAGCTCCATCAGAGAAGGCAACAACATTGAGGGTGTTGTTGGAGAGGCTAGGGATAGGATTATCCCAAGATCAGGAACCAGGAAGAACAGGACCTTCTAATCAAGCTGGAGAAGCTGGAGGAACAACTCCTCTTGATCATGAGAGGGGGAATGGATCTGAATCAGGGGAGCAGGAGCATAACCAAGAGGATTCAGGTCAGCATGATCAGGAGGAGACACATGAAGTAGAGAGTGGAGCTCAGTCAGGTGGAAATGAGCAGGGAGAACCTACTGGAAATGAGCAGGGAGAACCTACTGGTTTAAGAGAGGAAGCACAAGAGAATGTTCAGGCTGAAGAACAGGTTGAGACCTTGCGGAGGAGCACAAGGATAAGGAGGGATCCTTCCAACTGGGTAAACACGAGAGTGTACTACAATGCCCAGGCTGTGGAGCATCCCTCTCAAGCTGTGTGTTCCTTTGCTGAGTTTCCAGAAGAGCACATGGTGTTTATGTGTAACTTGGATGAGAATGAGATACCAAGATCTTATGAAGAAGCTATGAAGCACAAGGTTTGGAGAGATTCAGTAGGAGATGAAAGGGATGCAATGATCAGGAATGATACTTGGTATGAGAGTGAGTTACCTAAAGGGAAGAAGGCAGTTTCAAGCAGATGGATCTTCACCATCAAGTACCTTGCAAATGGGGAGATAGATAGGCGCAAGACTAGGCTGGTTGCAAGAGGATTTACACAAACTTATGGGGAAGATTACATTGATACTTTTGCACCAGTGGCCAAGCTTCACACAATTCGAATTGTCTTATCTATTGCAACAAACTTGGAGTGGGATTTGTGGCAAATGGATGTGAAGAATGCGTTCTTGCAAGGTGAACTTGAAGATGAAGTATACATGCATCCACCTCCTGGTCTTGAGCATCTAGTAAAGCCAGGGAATGTTTTGAGATTGAAGAAAGCAATATATGGGTTGAAACAGTCACCTAGAGCTTGGTACAGGAAGCTGAGTACAACACTCAATGGGAGAGGCTTTAGGAAGTCTGAACTAGATCACACTCTCTTCACCTTGACAGGACCTTCAGGGAGCATTGTGATTCTAGTGTATGTGGATGATTTGATTATCACAGGAAGTGATAAGGCAGGGATTCAGGCTACTAAGGAGTTTCTCAAATCTGTGTTTGACATCAAGGATTTGGGAGAGATGAAGTATTTTCTGGGCATTGAGATATGCAGATCAAAGGAGGGTTTGTTTATGTCTCAAAGGAAGTATACTATGGATATGTTGAAGGAGACTGATGTGCTTGGAGGAAAGATAGCTAAGACACCCCTTGAGGAGGGATATAAAGTTCTGCGTGAGGGGGAGGTTGAAGAGAAGCAGCTGTTTGAAGATCCTAAGCTATACAGGAAGATGGTTGGTAAGCTGATCTACTTGACCATCACCAGACCAGATATATGTTTTGCTGTGAACCAAGTGAGTCAGCATATGCAGGCGCCAAAGGTCCATCACTGGAAGATGGTTGATAGGATACTGAGGTATCTGAGTGGGACGACTGGACAAGGAGTTTGGATGGGTTGTAATGGCAGTACAGAAGTGGTTGGGTATTGTGATGCTGATTGGGCAGGAGATAGAGTGGACAGGAGATCAACTACTGGGTATTGTACATTCATTGGAGGAAACTTGGTTACTTGGAAGAGTAAGAAGCAGAAGGTTATCTCTTGTTCAAGTGCTGAAGCTGAGTATAGAGCCATGCTGAAGCTGACAAACGAGTTGGTGTGGATCAAGGGGATCTTGAAGCACCTAGAGATTGAGCAGAGTACTCCTATGACTATGCATTGTGACAATCAAGCAGCTATTCACATTGCCTCCAACTCAGTGTTTCATGAGAGAACAAAGCACATAGAGGTGGATTGCCATAAGGTGAGGCAGATGATTATCTTAGGAGTGATTCTGCCATGTTATACAAGAAGTGAAGATCAGCTTGCAGATGTGTTTACTAAGGCAGCGAGATTGAAGACAATGGAGTCCATACTATCCAGGCTTGGACTCATTGATCTTACTCCCAGGAGCTGAGCCCCTTAACCATGGAGTCTCCACTCTTTTTCCCTCATCAAAGTTTTATCCCAATGGGTTTTCTTTGGTGAGGTTTTTAATGAGGGAGGTCTTCATGGTTTCCAAGCTTGACTTGTTCCACATGGTCAAGCTTGAGGGGGAGTGTTAAGATGAGGAGATGAGGAGATGAAGAGTTGATACATGGATAGAGGAAGGGATTTGGAGCAGGCAGTAACTTTGGAGATTTACCACAGTAACTTTATTGTTACTGTGGTAACTGAGGTAAAAGACTTGGGAAGTTACCTTGCATCCATTTGGAGAGTGAAACACGCCAGGATGAGTCTGGATAAGCAAGGAGGAGTTTGGATAAGGTCTGGTCAAGGCTAGAGAGCTTTAGACAGGCTGGCACCAGCTTGAAAGCTAAAGCAAGATTCCCAAGCATGTGAGGAACCTTATTGGCTAGTTTGAATCAAGCATCTTTGACTACACATGCCTCTTATCCTAGCTAGACTGAACCTGGACGAAATTATGTATCCCTAATCTATATGTGTTGTAAACTCTCTCATTAATCAATCTAATGGAGTTTTGAGCCTCTCTCTCTATTCTCTCACTAAAATCTCTTAATCTCTTTAATCTTCTCATCTGATTATCCCTGATTAGTTGAATCATGCTCTAATACACAAAAGTGTATAGATTCATCCTGGTTTGATTGGAACGACGAAGAAGCTGTCCTATTCCCAAACTGTGGAATCACCTGATTAGAAAGTGGGATAACTTCTTCATCCCAACTCCTATGAGATTTATTCAACTTCCTGGTGTTTCCCAACCATTTTATGTATCAAAATCAAGCTTCTTACAAAGTGATTCATCCTGGTTTGATTGGATTGACGAAGAAGCTGTCCTATTCCCAAACTGGGAAACTGGAATCACCTGATTTGAAAGTGGGATAACTTCTTCATCCCAACTCCTATGAGATTTATTCAACTTCCTGGTGATTATCCAACACTTTATGTATCCAAATCAAGCTTCTTACAAAGTGATTCATCCTGGTTTGATTGGAACGACGGAGAAGCTGTCCTATTCCCAAACTAGGAAACTGGAATCACCTGATTAGAAAGTGGGATAACTTCTTCATCCCAACTCCTATGAGATTTATTCAACTTCCTGGTGTTTCTCCACCATTTTATGTATCAAAATCAAGCTTCTTACAAAGTGATTCATCCTGGTTTGATTGGAACGACGAAGAACCTGTCCTATTCCCAAACTGGGAAACTGGAATCACCTGATTAGAAAGTGGGATAACTTCTTCATCCCAACTCCTATTAGATTTATTAAACTTCCTGGTGATTCTCCAACACTTTATGTATCCAAATCAAGCTTCTTACAAAGTGATTCATCCTGGTTTGATTGGAAAGACGGAGAAGCTGTCCTATTCCCAAACTGGGAAACTGGAATCACCTGATTAGTGTTGAGTTGAGTTGATTATATTGGTATGGAGAGAAGAGGAGTTGAAGAGGAGAAGAGATGGAGAAGCTTAGGGGGTTTGGGTGTGAATGGTACGGACGTCCGTACAAGGCCGTACATGGCCGTACCGTCCGTACCAAAGGCCTCGACCAAAACTTACCCAACTCGACCAAGTGAAACGGTAACAAGGGAGTGTTACCTTGGGGACTTAAGGAGAAGGGATTAGACCATTGAGTGGATAAGGGAAGAGCGTGCCAGGCTGGAACAGGCTGTAAAGAGGCAAAGCGTGTGAGCCTTACCATCCAATCATCCGGAAAGCAACCTTGACTCTACATGCTTCAATAGTGCCCATTTCGCCTCTTGTAAACCCTAATGTCTTCTATATAAATATGTAACCTCACTCATTAATAAAATCAGTTAGTTCGAGTCTCTCTAATCTCTTAGACTATGGTTTTCTCTTAGACACTAAACGGCTCTTCCTAGTCTCTTAATCTTTCACAAACTTCTCTTAATCACTTCCTAAACACTCTCTTTACTCTAATCACTCTAAAGATCTCTTAATCTCATATGGTATCAGAGCCAGGTTCATTTGAATCTGGGGTTTGATCTTTAGAGAGTTACAAGCTGAACGTCTTTGAAGCTACACGCGAGTAGTCTTGAAGGTGTTGAAGCTGTGGTTCGTTCTAGTTGAAGCTGTGCTACGTTCTGTGGGTTTGCGTGATTCTAGACTCAAGGTTGGTGTGTACAAGATCCAAGATACAAGTTTTCAAGTCAAGCAAAGATGGAACAAGGGATGAACATGAGGATGAAGGTAGCGGTTACTTTCAAAGGTAGCAACTACCTTGTGTGGTCTCGGATGGTGAAGACTGCGGTGGGAAGTAAGGGTTTGTGGGGGCACATCACAACAGGGGAGGCTCCGAAACTCATTACTCAGGGAGGAGATCAAGAAGAGGTCTCCAATGAAGCGGCTGTGGAGAAATGGCAACAAGAAGACATGCTGGTGATGACGGTTCTACACGCATCCTTGGACCCAGCTATCTTAGATGCCTACAGCTACTGTGAATCAGCCAAGGAGCTGTGGGACACGCTGTAGAAGGTGTATGGGAACATTTCCAACCTCAGCCGTGTGTTTGAAGTGAAGCTAGCGATCAACCGTCTGGCACAAGAGGACATGGAGTTCACTAAGCACTTGGGGAGGTTCAGGTCCTTATGGTCAGAGCTGGAGATGCTGAGGCCGAGCACAACTGATCCAGATCAGTTGAATGAGAGGCGCGAGCAAGACAAGGTCTTTGGTCTACTTCTCACACTGAACCCGGCCTACACCCAGCTCATCCAGCACATGTTAAGGTCAGACAAGCTTCCGGACCTTGAGGAGGTGTGTGCACAAATCCAAAGGGAGCAGGGATCTATGGGTTTGTTTGGAGGAAAGGGGGAGCTCTCTCTTGCCAATCAAGCAGCTCATGAGGATTCAACCGAGGCTCCACAAGCAAACAAGGCGGCTCACGGGAAGTACGAGGACAGGAAGTTCAATGGCAACTGTGATCATTGCAAGAAGCATGGTCATAAGAAGAGCCAATGCTGGATACTGCACCCACACCTCAAGCCGGCCAAGTTCATGAAGGAGCGTGAGGGAAGGGCAAATGTGACTGAAGGTTCAAGTGGAGCTGGCACCAGCAAGATCAGTGAAGTGGATGGGCTTGGAGGCAATGATGGGAATGGGAAGTCTCTGGTGGCTTACACAGGCGCTTCAAGCTCCCGCAGCAATGATGACTACATCAAGAGATCAGACCTTGATGCCCTCTTCAAAATGCTAAAGGAAAACGGTAACACTTACGGTTATTCCTTTGGAGCTTCTATGATTGCATATAAGGATGATCACTTGATTAGAGAACTAGTAGAACGGTTAGAAGCTAGGAATGGGTATAGACATGCTTACATTGCTAGAACTGATAAGATGCATCCATCACTTAGTAATCTATGCCATAATGCTAAACGAGTAAGTAAACCATTGATTGTTGATTCTGGTGCATCACATCATATGATAAGTGATGAAAACTTGATTAAGGATATAGAACCTACACATGGTCATGTGATGATAGCAAATGGGGATAAGATACCCATTAGAGGAATAGGAAAGCTTAAGCTGTTTAACAAAGAATCTAGAGCTTTTTACATGCCTGAATTCACATCAAACCTATTATCAGTGAAGAAATGTACTAATGATTTACAATGCAATGTTATCTTTAGTCCTAATGATGTGAAGTTTCAGGATATTGAGAGCAGCAGATTGATTGGGAAAGGGGTGACTAAGGGAGATCTCTATATGCTTGAAGAACTCACTTCTGTTCCTGATTATAGTTGCTCGTTTACTTCTGCTTCTTTGTTGAATAAAAATGCATTGTGGCATGCTAGAGTAGGACACCCTCATGTTAAAGCTTTGAACTTAATGGTACCAGGTGTTGTGTTTGAGAACAAGGATTGTGAAGCTTGTATTTTAGGCAAGCATTGTAGAACTGTGTTTCAAAAGTCTACTACCGTTTATGATAATTGCTTTGATCTAATTCACTCTGATGTGTGGACTGCCCCTTGCTTATCTAGAGATAGTTATAAGTACTTTGTCACATTCATTGATGAAAAATCCAAATACACCTGGTTAACCTTAATTCAGACCAAAGATAGGGTACTTGATGCATTTAGGAACTTTCAAACTTATGTAACTAACCATTATCATGCTAAGATTAAAATTTTGAGATCAGATAATGGAGGGGAGTACACGAGTCATGCATTCAAGCAACACCTATCACAACATGGGATCCTACATCAAACAAGCTGTCCTTATACTCCACAGCAAAATGGAGTAGCTGAGAGGAAGAATAGGCATCTCATGGAAGTGGCAAGGTCACTTATGTTTCAGAGTAATGTTCCAAAGAGATTTGGAGTGATGTGGTTGCCACTGCTTGTTACCTAATAAACAGAACCCCAACCAAAGTTCTGAATGAGAAGGCTCCATTTGAAGTTCTGAACAGGTACAAGCCAGCTCTTGATTATTTGCGAGTCTTTGGGTGCCTATGCTTTGTACTCAAACCAGGAGAGATGATCAACAAGCTAGAAGCAAGGAGTACTAAGGCTGTGTTCATAGGATACTCAACTACACAGAAAGGATACAAATGCTATGATCCTATAGCAAGGAGAGTTCTTGTATCTAGAGATGTGAAGTTCTTGGAAGATAGAGGATACTATGAAGAAAAGAATCAAGAAGACCTGAAGGATTTAACATCAGACAAGGCCACCACCTTGCGGATCATTCTTGAAGGTCTTGGAATCAGTACATCCCAGGATCCAAGGAATCACGCAACTACACCTCCTGAAGTTGGTTCACCATCCCACCTTGATCATGAGGGAGGAGAGGAGCATGAGGAGCCTATGCAAGAGGCCAACCAAGATGAAGGAGGAGTAGAGAATGAAGGAGAAGAGAGCATAGGCTCGGATGGTCATGGACATGATCATGGTGTGACACAAACACCTTCTCAAAATGAAGTGGTAGAAGAACAACAGGAAGAAGAACCGGTTGTGCAGCCACTGAGAAGGAGTACAAGGATAAGGAAGGATCCTTCCAGTTGGGTAAACACGAGAGTGTACTACAATGCCCAAGCTGTGGAGCATCCTTCTCAAGCCGTGTGCTCCTTTACTCAATATCCAGAAGCACATTGCGCTTTCATGGTAAACTTGGATGAGAATCACATCCCAAGAAGCTATGAAGAAGCAATGAAAGATAAAGAATGGAAGGAATCAGTTGGAGATGAGGCAGGAGCAATGATCAAGAATGATACATGGTATGAAAGTGAGTTACCAAAAGGGAAGAAGGCTGTGACTAGTAGATGGATATTCACAATCAAGTACAAAGCGGATGGAAAGATTGAGAGGAAGAAGTCAAGGCTAGTTGCAAGAGGTTTCACTCAAACTTATGGAGAAGTGTTGAACTGAAGAGAAGATGGAGCTTGTACAATGATAGGGCAAGCTCTAGAAGATGTCCAGAAGAGTTCAATCAAGCTTCAGAAGTGTTCTGAAGTAGTTATCTTGTGAAGATAAGTCCAGGAGGGACTTAGACTGATCAGAAGAAGGAGGAAGAGTATTGGGCATAAATAGGGCGAGTGGTACGGACAGGAGATCCGTACCATCGACCGTACGACCACACCTCTCGACCACACATCCGGGAAACTCACCAGAAGCTGTGCAAACTTAGGGCGTTGGTTTCCAAGAGCAATCAGACGACCTTATCTTCTTTGTGACTGTTGGAAAGCAAGGGAAAGGAGAGAGGGCGTGGTCCAAGGACAGCCTGTCATGAGATGTAAAGGGAAAGCAAGTTGGACCATGAATCTAGACACATATGTGAGTAAAGGTTCATGGGAGCCTTAGCATAACCAATCAGGCAGCAGCTCCTCTCCACCAATCAGCTACCATCTCGTGCTCCCTTTGACCAGAAACAAGACTACATCCAAGCCATCCATTTCTCAAGTCATTTCTATCCATTAGATTAAGGGTTTATGATTGCAAAGTGTAAAAGCCTATATAAGGCATTGTTGTGAACGTTTTGTAACTCCTAAGGGAGTAAGGGGGATTTCCCCTCTCCACTTCATGAATGATAAACTTGTTCTTGAATCTCAAACCCTAATCTCTAATCTCTTATTCTCCTAATCTCTCAGTCTCTTAATCTTTGTTCCTAAGTCTCTTATTCTCTCATAAACACTCTCATCAATCTCTCTTCATAAATCACCTAGAACAAGCTCTCATCTTTCTCCATTGGAGTATTCACGCACACATACAACAAGAGAAGAGAACTCTACAAATCTCATATGGTATCAGAGCCAGGTTCATCAGAACCTGAGCTGAAGCTTCCGCAAGTCCACAGCTCACGCCTCAGCTCAAAACCAAACCATTGATGCTTTCCCATCCAGTTCAGTCCCTTATGAAGAAGAAGGCTGAAGCTTGGCGAGTTCCCTTGGTTCCTCATCCTGTTCTCTACCTGCTCAGATGGAGATTATCCTTGGAGGCAAAGGTGTATGGAGAGGCCTAACTAACCTGACTCCAAAGCTCCTTGTCCAAGAGAAGTTCCACATCAGGCTAAAAGAGTATGGTGCCAAGAGCTTGGCGCCTAGATGTTCTGAAGAAAGGAGGGGTCTTTTGAGTTGATGGTACAAGATGGTGGCCATGAACTGAAGGAGAAGGAGGTGGGTGATGATCTAGACTCTCAGTTCCAACAACAGTCATGGCCGGTTTCACAAAATGCAAAAGGAATCAACCTGGTTCCTTGTTGTAAGCAATTCTATAAACCATCTTGATAATGAGCTTGTGTTGTTGACTGGTTGTGATGTTGTGATGTGATTGAAAACCTGAGGACTGTTTAAAAGATTACTAAATGAAATAAAATGAATTTAGAATCTGTCCCAGGATGCTTAAAGAGCTTGGTTCCCTAGTAATCCTTTAAGTGTACTAGTTATACTAAGTTTACTAGCAGTTGTGTAAGCGCTTTAAAAGGACTAGTAATTTAACAGTATTACTAGGATTACTAGGTATGTTAATATGCTTATCTCCGGTTCATAATGATGCTTGTTGTGATTGATTGAATCTGCTTGCATACATGAATTGAAACCGAATTGAAAGCTGTTGCATATAGTCTTGTGGCTGTCTTACATTGAAGCATTAGATTCATGTCTAAATGCTGAGTAAAGAAGCTTTAAAATGCCTAAGTAGCTTGCATAAACTGAAAAAGAAAATGCTTGTGCTTAGAGAGATTGCTTGCAAAGATAGAACTTGAAAATGACTTGTTTTAATTCGTTGCAATGCTTGTGAGATTGGGAATCAAACTTGATGATTAATCAAGGATTGATCCCAATACTCTTGTGTCTTATCCTTGCTGGAGTTTGAGTGGTGTTTCAGGTTCACAAGAAGTGTTCTCTGCTCACCTCCTATCCAAGACAAGAGGAAGACTTGAACCATTGTGTGGAGCAATGGGAAGATACTTGTGTGTAGAAGCTGGTTTAAGAAGCGCAGGCCACGAGGTTGTTGAGCTCCTGGTTCAAGACATACAAGCGGAAGACCAACCATTGTGTGGAGCAATGGGAAGGTTCTTGTGTGTAGAAGCCGGTTTAAGAAGCGCAGGCCACGAGGTTGTTGAGCTCCTGGTTCAAGACACACAAGAAGAAGAAGGTCACCACCTAAGCCATGAGGAAGGCCGGTGATCTGAGGGTACTTGAAGCTAAAGGCAAAAGGGTGGATCAGTGATTTAAGCGCAGCTGTTAGGGTGATGTGCTCCTGGTCTTGAAGTTCATTGAGGCTCATTTCAAGCTTGGATCTCACCTATTCTCGGTCTCAAGCTTGCGGTGCTAAATATTCAAATGAGCAACCTGAAGAGCTAAAGTTCAAGACCTGTTTCCTCCTTATCATTACAATAGAATGATAAAATGAAGCCTGTTGCCAACATTCTGTGGGAAGTCCACAGCCTGCTCCAAAGAGGGTAGAGAGGATGTTGTGACAATGGAGAGATGACTTGTTGTTCTGTCCATGGTGTTGACATGAAGACATTCAGAGTATAAACAAGAAGTAGAGATCAAGAGAAGCATGCTTGATGAGGAGTTAAGTGGCGCATCCGTACAAGGGTGTACGGATATCTCTCCCTTAACCTAGCTTGGATATCAAGGCAAGTACTGGTAAGGCATTGACATGAGATCGCGTGTAAGAGCATCCTAAGTCCCTGGAGTTGTTTAATATAAAGAAGGTGACCGTTGGAAGCTAAGGAACAAAGCAAGATCACATGTGAGGTTAAGGAAGAGAGAGATTGGCGAGAGGTCACTATCACCTCACCTGTCCGAGCTCAGCTTGTCCTATTTGTCTACATTGTTTATAGTTTCTTGTTTGTCTTAGTATTGCAACTTGTAGTCTATATTAAGGATGTAACCAGACACAAAATGAATCAAGGGAAATGAGTTCCTCTTCTCTTTAGTCTTATGCGATTCTCTCTCTCTCTCCCTCTCTCGATTCTCTTCACCTTCTTCATAATTCTCATAATGACTTAAACAAATCTCATATTCTTTCATGGTATCAGAGCAACCTTACTCTTGAGACCTAAACCTTTTTCTTTCTTCCGCAAATTCTCTGAGTTCTAAATTCTATTTTTGGCAAAGTTCATCTTGTTCTTGAATCTTTGTTTCCAGAATTTACCAAAAATAGCAAAAACCATCCGAAACCTTTTCTTTCCTTTTCTCTCTTGATGGATACCTCTGAGAACACAAAGATGGTGATGATACCAGTCACACTCAAGGGTCCTAACTACCTGACATGGGCAAGACTTGCCAAAACAGCTCTCGGAGGCAGAGGTCTTTGGGAAGTTGTTGAAGAAGGCCGCCCCACCAAGAAGACTGTCCTAGGAGAGGATGGCAAAGAGGTGGTGATTGCGGATGCTGGGGAGAAGAAGAAAGGTCAGGAGGACCTCATGGTGTTGTCTATCATCCAGAATAGCCTCGCTCCTTCTCTCCAAGAGGCTTATGCCTTTTGTGAGACCTCCAAAGAGTTGTGGGACACTCTTAAGAAGGTATATGCTAATAAATCCAACATAAGCAAGGTGTATGAAGTGAAAGGAGCCATCAACTCTCTCAGTCAAGAGGACACAGACTTTGATGCTCACTTTGGGAAGTTCCGGTCTCTATGGGCCGAGCTAGAGATGCTCAGGCCAGCCACTGTCGACCCAGATGTTCTCCATGAGAGGAGAGAGCAGGATAAGGTCTTTGCCTTACTACTTACCCTTAACCCAGGGTATGATGACCTAATCAGGCACATACTGAGGAACAAGGAGCTTCCCTCCCTTGATGAAGTGTGTGCGGAGATCCAAAAGGAGCACGGCTCAGTGGGTCTCTTTAAGAGAAAGGGAGAGATGGTGATGGCCAATCAAGCTGAAGGAGCCGAGAACAAACCTGCCGGAGTAGCCAACAAAGGATACTATAAGCCTGAGGATAGGAAGGTGTGGGTGTGTGACCACTGCAAGAAGAAGGGTCATGGGAAGGACAAGTGCTGGATCCTTCACCCACATCTCAAACCGGCCAAATTCAGAACTGAAGGAAGGGCCAACTACTCGGGTGACATTGGAGAAACATCCAACCGCTCTCAAGCTGTTGAGGAGAAGAAGCAGGGCCATGATGATACCATCAAGAAGTCTGACATTGAGGCTCTCATCAAAGCTCTTAAGGAGTCCGGTAACACCCTTGGAACTTCTCTTAATGCTACTTATCACACGCCTAGAGGTCTCTTTACTTCGTATCAAGTAGCTCACCAAACTGAGAGAGTTAAGCCTTTAGTTATAGACTCAGGCGCCTCTCACCATATGATAAGTGATGTTAACTTGATTAGTAACATAGAACCTGTGATAGGCAATGTGATGATAGCTAATGGTGATAAAATTCCAATTAAGGGAGTAGGAACACTTAAGCTGTTTGATAAAGACTCTAAAGCTTTCTATATGCCTACTTTTGCCTCTAACCTTCTTTCTGTAAAAAGGGCTACTACTGATCTAAATTGTAATGTCATATTTAGTCCTAATGAAGTTGTGTTTCAGGATATTGAGACTCTTAAGTTGATTGGCAAAGGTGTGACAAAGGGAGATCTCTACCTTCTTGAAGACGCCAAGACTCCTTCTTATTTATCTTCAGCTTTTAGTTCAATTCCTGTCTTAGATCATGATGCATTGTGGCATGCTAGGCTAGGCCATCCTCATTCCCGTGCACTGAACTTGTTGTTACCTGATATTTCTTTTAAAAATGATGGCTGTGAAGCTTGTATCCTTGGTAAACATTGCAAGACCGTTTTCCCTAAGTCATCTACAATCTATGAAAATTGCTTTGATCTTATACACTCTGATGTTTGGACTGCACCATGCATATCTAGGGAGAATCATAAGTATTTTGTCACATTTATAGATCAAAAATCAAAATATACTTGGCTGACTATGATTCCAACTAAAGATAGAGTGCTAGATGCTTTCATTAATTTCCAAACTTACATAACTAATCAATTCAATGTTAAGATCAAAGTGTTCAGGTCAGACAATGGGGGGGAATACACAAGTCATGGTTTCAAAAATTACCTAGCCAAGCATGGAATACTTCATCAAACGAGCTGTCCATATACACCCCAACAGAATGGAGTGGCTGAGAGGAAAAACCGGCACCTTATGGGCGTGGCCAGATCCATGATGTTTCAGACCAATGTTCCTAAGCGGTTCTGGAGTGATGCAGTCATGACAGCATGTTATCTGATCAACCGTACTCCAACCAGAATCCTTGGTGACCTCACACCATATGAGGTACTGAACAAAAGAAAACCCTCTATTGATTATTTACGTGTATTTGGTTGCTTGTGTTATGTCTTGCAGCCAGATGGACAGAGAAACAAGCTTGAGCCACGGAGCACCAAGGCAGTCTTTCTTGGCTATTCCACTACCCAAAAGGGGTATAAATGCTATGTTCCAGAGGCCAGGAAGGTCTTAGTCTCCAGAGATGTGAAGTTTGTGGAATCCAGAGGATACTTTGAGAAGAAAAGTTGGGATGAGCTAAAAGATCTCTCTCAACCTTCCTCGGACAGAGCAGACACACTAAGGCGGCTTATGCAGAACTTGGGAATCAGTTTGTTTCCATCTGCTGGCACTCAGGAGGCTGAAGCTGTCCCGGAGACAGTGAGAGCTCCACAAGATTCTACCACAACCCCACATCCTCATCCTGATCCTGAATGGGGGAACAACAATGATCATGAAGCTGAGAGCAATGATCCTAATGTTCATGATCCGGATGAGCAGATGCAGCAAGAGGCTGACCAAACCACTGATGTGAACTCTGGAGGAGTCGAATCAAGTGGACAAGAAGATGTACAAGAGGTGCAGCAGCTTAGGAGAAGCACAAGACAGAGGAAACCGGTTTCAAACTGGAACAACACTAGAGTATACTTCAACGCAGAGGCAATAGCTCATCCACCCAGTGCCGTGTGCTCCCTTGCTTACTATCCAGAAGAACATCAAGCCTTTGTGGGTTCATTGGATCAGGAATGGATACCAAGAACATATGCAGAAGCTATGGATAATGATGAATGGAGGGAATCAGTGAATGATGAAATGGGAGCTATGGAAAGAAACAACACCTGGTATGAGACAGAGCTTCCAAGAGGGAAGAAAGCTGTGACCAGTAGACTCATACACACCATCAAGTATCTTGCAAATGGGAAACCAGAAAGAAAGAAGACCAGGCTGGTGGCAAGGGGATACACACAAGTGTATGGAGAAGACTATCTAGACACCTTTGCACCAGTGGCCAAGCTTCATACAATCCGGATAGTCCTCTCACTAGCAGTGAACCTAGAGTGGGATCTTTGGCAAATGGATGTGAAGAACGCTTTCTTGCAAGGTGAACTAGAAGATGAAGTATACATGAGGCCACCTCCCGGAATGGAAGAGATGGTGAAACCAGGGAATGTTCTTAGACTCAGAAAGGCTATCTATGGCTTAAAGCAATCACCAAGAGCCTGGTACCACAAGCTAAGTACTACACTGAATGGAAGAGGCTTTGTGAAGTCTCAAGCTGATCATACACTCTTTACTCTCACAAGCAAGCAAGGGATTGTGGTAATCCTAGTCTATGTGGATGATATTATCATCACTGGTAGTAACAAGGAGGGAATCAACTCAACCAAGACATTCCTCAAGACTGCATTTGACATCAAGGACCTAGGAGAGCTGAAGTACTTCCTCGGCATTGAGATGTGCAGAACAAAGGAAGGATTGTTTCTGTCCCAAAGAAAGTATACTTTGGACATTATAAAGGAGGCAGGAGACCTTGGAGGAAGAGTGGCCAAGACACCACTAGAAGAAGGCTACAAGGTTATGCGTGAGGGGGAGTTTGATGCAACTCCCTTTGAGGATGTCAAGAGGTATAGAAGAATGGTTGGGAAGCTTATCTATCTTACTATCACAAGGCCGGATGTGTGTTTTGCTGTGAACCAAGTGAGCCAACATATGCAAGCTCCTAAGGTACATCATTGGAACATGGTGGAAAGGATCTTGAGATACTTAAGAGAGGCGCCAGGTCAAGGAGTGTGGATGGCGTGCAACAAGAGTACTGAAGTTGTTGGGTATTGTGATGCTGATTGGGCTGGAGATCGAGTTGATAGGAGATCAACCACAGGCTATTGCACCTTTATTGGAGGAAACCTAGTCACATGGAAGAGCAAGAAGCAGAAGGTGGTCTCTTGCTCAAGTGCTGAGGCAGAGTACCGATCTATGAGGAAGCTTACTAGTGAACTCATATGGATCAAGGGACTGCTAAAGGACTTGGGCATAGAGATCTCCACGCCAATGACTATGCATTGTGACAATCAGGCAGCAATACACATTGCATCAAACTCTGTGTTCCATGAGAGGACTAAGCATATAGAAGTGGACTGTCACAAGGTGAGACAAGCAGTGGAGCAGCAAGTGATTCTTCCATGCTACACAAGAAGTGAAGATCAACTAGCTGACATATTCACCAAGGCAGCCAGCAACAAAGTTTGTGAGTCCATCCTTCCTAGGCTTGGACTCATAAACATTCCATGTCAATGATCCCCTCACCATGGAGTGTTCTACTCTTTTTCCTTTGCTTGGTTTTTATCCCAAGTGGTTTTTCCAAGTAAAGGTTTTAATGAGGGAATACTTCATGCCTTTCCAAGCTTGACACTCACCACTGTCAAGCTTGAGGGGGAGTGTTGACATGAAGACATTCAGAGTATAAACAAGAAGTAGAGATCAAGAGAAGCATGCTTGATGAGGAGTTAAGTGGCGCATCCGTACAAGGGTGTACGGATATCTCTCCCTTAACCTAGCTTGGATATCAAGGCAAGTACTGGTAAGGCATTGACATGAGATCGCGTGTAAGAGCATCCTAAGTCCCTGGAGTTGTTTAATATAAAGAAGGTGACCGTTGGAAGCTAAGGAACAAAGCAAGATCACATGTGAGGTTAAGGAAGAGAGAGATTGGCGAGAGGTCACTATCACCTCACCTGTCCGAGCTCAGCTTGTCCTATTTGTCTACATTGTTTATAGTTTCTTGTTTGTCTTAGTATTGCAACTTGTAGTCTATATTAAGGATGTAACCAGACACAAAATGAATCAAGGGAAATGAGTTCCTCTTCTCTTTAGTCTTATGCGATTCTCTCTCTCTCTCCCTCTCTCGATTCTCTTCACCTTCTTCATAATTCTCATAATGACTTAAACAAATCTCATATTCTTTCACATGGTGGTTCAGTCACCATAGCCTACACATCAGATGAGTGTAGAGAGGACAGTTGACATATAAAGAAGAGCATCACCAGGAGGGTGAGGCAATTTAAACCAAGACCATCTGGTCACGCATGGTAAAGACAGCTCTAGGAGGGAGAGGCTTATGGAGCCATTGCCTCACGGATGCTCCAAAGCTCTCCAAGGCTGCCGGTTCAAATGAAAGCTCAGCAGATGTTGAATCCGGTTCCAAATCCGTATCTGAGGAGAAGTGGGAACAAGAAGACCTCAAGGTCTTATCCATTCTCCATAGCTCAATGTCTCCATCCATCCTTGAAGCATACTCATACTGTGAGAGTGCTAAAGACCTTTGGAGTACACTTAACAAGATATATGGGTACATCTCCAACCTCTGTCGAGTATTTGAGATCAAGAAGTTCATCAACATCCTATCCCAAGAAGATGAGGAGTTCACTGTGCATCTAGGCAAATTCAGAGCCCTTTGGTCTGAGCTAGAGATGCTTAGACCCCAATCTGTTGATCCGGAGGTGTTGATTGAAAGAAGGGAGCAAGACAAGGTGTTTGGCCTATTACTCGCCCTTAGCCCTGCCTACAGCGCCTTGATTCAACATATCTTGAGGTCTGAGAAGCTCCCAACACTTGAAGAAGTGTGTTCCCACGTCCAAAAAGAGGAGGGATCAATCGGGTTGTTTGGAACAAAGGAAACACTCTCCTTTGCTTCTCAAGCTGAAAGAAGCTCTCAGCCCAACAAGGCGCCTTACAAGAAGGGGGATAGGAGAGGTCTGAAGTGTGAACATTGCAAGAGGGATGGGCACACCAAGGAGAGGTGTTGGATATTGAATCCAAGCCTCAAACCTGCCAAGTTCAAGTGAACCGTGCCCATGGAGGTTCAAGAGATCAGCTCGGATCTCTTGTTTGTAAGCAAACCTCCTAACCCTTAGAAATTGTCTAAGTTGCTTGCCTCATTGGTCTTGATTAATATGTCTCATGGATTGAACCTGTTGCATTCATATAGTTAATGCTTTAGGATTGTGCATTCATGTATTGATGCATTTAAAAATAAGCCTAAATTGTCAATGTATTGTTTAAATCTTGCATTGTCATTTTAGAGATTGAAACCTGCTTGTTCTGCCTTGATTGATTGGCTTGTTTCAAGGTTTATATTCTGCTGTGGCATTGGTGATCAAACAGGATAAATTATCTTGGTTTGATCCCAATGGGATGATCTGATCTTGCATTGAGTTGTGGTGGTGTTAGGTACACAAGGAAAGTGATACATGTAACTCGCCAACAGCTAAGAATGTAGTGACAAAGGTCTTGTGCCATTGCATATCATCACTAGGACATGTTAGTCCATAATCTACAGGAAGTGTAGTGTGATTGATAATGCATGAGAGATGGCCATTGCATAATACCATTGGACATATCCAGTCCAAAGACTACAGGAAGTGTAGCATGGGTCATTATGCAATGAGAAGTGTGTTTTGTGAGACTCTCTATGGTGATTCAAACACCCTAGTTCCTGGTTAAGGAAGAGAGTAAACTCACAAGAAGAAAGCTATCATGAAAGATGATAGTTATTAGACCATGGAGATGCATAGGATCATCACAAGCTTAGCTCCTTCTAGTTTCGGTTCTAAGCTTGAGGGGGAGTCTTAATGCATATGATCCATGGTCAGTAACAAGTCTTTTGCAAAAGCTTCTACAAGGATCATCAACCGGACCAAGTCAGTGGCGTGTCTAGGCAAGAGGCTGTTCAGAGCAGCCTTGGCGAGTGAAGAGGAAGGCTCTCCATCAATGCGGCTTCAATGAGAGGTGATTGAGGAGAAGCTGATGAATCCATTCTGCCTTTCCAAGAAGTTGATGATGCCATGAAGATGGTGCATTGAGAGAGTTTGGAAACTCACAAAAACACAAGGGAAGTTCCCTTAGACTTTTAAAACTCTTTTCAATCTATTTCATTCATCTTATTCATTGCTTGTGCTTGAAAAGATACTTAAGATGATTATGATTGAATTGTGAGATTGTGTGCATCAAGTGTGATGCAGGATATTCATTTTCTTGTTTTTGATAGGTACTGATGCACCTTTGGGATAATGTATCAGGTACCATTGCTTGAGCCTCACTAAAGATGTTCCTGGTCAGTTCCTAGCTTCTCTAAGATGGCTGAGAAGTCTGTTGAGAGGGGGAGATCCAAACCAGTTCTATGAAGAGGTGAAGCTGAAGTGTGAAGTGTGCGCAAAGCTGTGAAGAGTTGCTGCACCTGTTAGGCCGTGATCCAGAGCTTCTTGTGTCCAACCACACTGGTTCTAAGGCACAAGAGTTCACTGGCCAATCCCTAGGCTTTGGAGAGCTCTACTCTTTTTCCCTTACAAGGTTTTGTCCCAATGGGTTTTCCTTGTAAGGTTTTTAATGAGGGAGACTCTTCAGAGTTCCAAGCTTGGCTTAGGATCTCCTAAAGTCAAGCTTGAGGGGGAGTGTTGAACTGAAGAGAAGATGGAGCTTGTACAATGATAGGGCAAGCTCTAGAAGATGTCCAGAAGAGTTCAATCAAGCTTCAGAAGTGTTCTGAAGTAGTTATCTTGTGAAGATAAGTCCAGGAGGGACTTAGACTGATCAGAAGAAGGAGGAAGAGTATTGGGCATAAATAGGGCGAGTGGTACGGACAGGAGATCCGTACCATCGACCGTACGACCACACCTCTCGACCACACATCCGGGAAACTCACCAGAAGCTGTGCAAACTTAGGGCGTTGGTTTCCAAGAGCAATCAGACGACCTTATCTTCTTTGTGACTGTTGGAAAGCAAGGGAAAGGAGAGAGGGCGTGGTCCAAGGACAGCCTGTCATGAGATGTAAAGGGAAAGCAAGTTGGACCATGAATCTAGACACATATGTGAGTAAAGGTTCATGGGAGCCTTAGCATAACCAATCAGGCAGCAGCTCCTCTCCACCAATCAGCTACCATCTCGTGCTCCCTTTGACCAGAAACAAGACTACATCCAAGCCATCCATTTCTCAAGTCATTTCTATCCATTAGATTAAGGGTTTATGATTGCAAAGTGTAAAAGCCTATATAAGGCATTGTTGTGAACGTTTTGTAACTCCTAAGGGAGTAAGGGGGATTTCCCCTCTCCACTTCATGAATGATAAACTTGTTCTTGAATCTCAAACCCTAATCTCTAATCTCTTATTCTCCTAATCTCTCAGTCTCTTAATCTTTGTTCCTAAGTCTCTTATTCTCTCATAAACACTCTCATCAATCTCTCTTCATAAATCACCTAGAACAAGCTCTCATCTTTCTCCATTGGAGTATTCACGCACACATACAACAAGAGAAGAGAACTCTACTGATATGATCATGGACCGGCACAAGGATGGAGATAAAGAGTTCAAAGACCAATCAAGGGAAGAAGATGATGCCTTAGTCATTCCACCAGGTCCCATCACTCGCGCCAAAGCTAGAAGACTCAAAGAAGCTGTTGGAAGTCTACTTATGATCTCATGGAAGCAAGAAGACGGTCTTGATGGACGTTTGATCAATCAAGACACTCTTATCACCATTCAAGCAATGGTTTCAAACTGATCATCATCTAAGCAAGTGCTTGTGTGTGCTCTTTTCCTAGCCTTTGGTTTTGTCCCATTGGGTTTTCCAAAGGAAGGTTTTTAATGAGGCCACAAGTTACTTACATAAACCTTAGATGATGTATCACGGTTCCACCTTAGGTTATTTTTAAACTATGGTTTTTATTTCATGTTTTAAAAACTCTTTTCGAATTTGAATAAGTCTTTAGTCTTTGTTGTAGTTCCAAGGGAGCCTGTTCCCTTTAATGATCTCGAGAATATGGAGCCTGTTCCATACTTCTCTATATAAGTTGTTTGCGTTCTCTCTTTTAATCACAATCCTTTTTCTACAAATCTATCAGATTTCTTTGTTCTCTCTTTACTTCTCATCAAGTCTTGAGTGAATCTCGTTGGTGTGTCATATCCAACAACTAAGGGTGTCTATTTTGGTGTGTAATATCCAAGCTAGTCATCTAGGAGTATCAAGGAGCCATTCCGCAACTCTTTGTGTCACCAAACGATCCATCACCTTGATAAACTTGAGTCTCTGATTCGTTTATACAAGGATCTATCCAATTCAATCCAAAGAAGCATCCTAGGAGTTCATTAAGTGGTATCAGAGCTGCTTTGGATTGGGAAGTTTTCGATTTCTCTTCTGTTTCAAATAAACTTTTCAACTTCTTTGATTACCATTGATAGATCTGCGATCTGTTGTTGTTTCTCGTATCATCTGAGTAGCATATCACCTGATTGCTAATCGTCTGTGTTGAATCCTATTAGATCTAAGTGTTCTTATCATATTTTGAATCAAACTCATCCGATCCGTGTGAAGGAAGTAATCGAATCGCTTGATCTGTCGAATCACTTGCTGAATAACTTGATTTGTGTTGTTTCTGTGATAGATCTGTTCTTATTTGTCTTGAATCTGATCTGCATAAATCCAAAATTGATAGATCTAATCTTAGTCTTGTCGATTTGAATTCTCTAATCCGTGATCTGCAAGTTTTCTATCTTTTGAATCTTTTGAAAGTTGTTTCCGCGTCGACTAATTGTTCTGATTTGATTCTTGTGAACATCTTACTTGTTTGAGTGTTTTCTGAATCAGGTACCATGGTGAGAGAGTCGGAAGATGAAGCAGAACTCGTGAGACAGAACAAGTTATTGAGAGATCAGATGACTGAGCAATTAAACCAAACGATGATCACTACCGTTGCTGATATGATCAAGAGCAGTATGAAGGAACTTCGCGATGAAATAAGGCAAGAGATAAGGCAAGCTACGGGCCAAGGTCATAGCAATGAGTCTAGACGAGAAAGACGTGATGAAACCCCGAGAGAGCATGCTGAATCACAAGAAACAGACCACTACTATGAGCGTAACCGAGCCACGCACAGCAGTTCCTCTTCTAGAGATAGTAGAAGGAGACATAGAAGAGATCATGATGAAAGGAGAACTTACAGAGATGATCTTGCTGGTTTAAAGCTGAAGATACCTCCTTTCCATGGCAAAGTTGATCCGGATGCTTACTTGGAATGGGAAAAGAAGATGGAGTTGGTGTTTAACTGTAAGCACTACACCAATGCCCAAAGGATTCAGATAGCAGCAACTGAGTTCCATGACTATGCGCTGAGTTGGTGGGACCAGCTTGTGACTACCAGGAGACTTAACCAAGAGTATCCCGTTGAAACATGGCACGAGATGAAGGCTCTCATGCGTAAAAGATTTGTGCCAAATCACTATCATCGCGACTTGCACCAGAAGTTAAGAAGACTCACCCAAGGATCTCGATCTGTTGAAGAATACTATCAAGACATGGAGCTGTTGATGCTGAGAGCTCGTGTTTCTGAAGATAAAGAAGCTACTATGGCTAGGTTCTTAGGAGGTCTCAACCGAGAGATACAAGATAATGTTGAGATGCAGCACTATGTGGAGATAGAAGAGATGCTTCACAAAGCTATACTAGTTGAGCAACAAGTTAAGAGGAAGGGCCATTCTCATTCTCGTTACAACACCAGACTTCAGGGAACTAAAGAAGAAAAGTCTAGCTATCAAAAGGAAAGCAAACCGCAACTGAAAGAAGACTCAAAGCCAAATTCCTTTTACAGCAAGGATAAAGGAAAGGCCGAGGTTTCAAGTGCAAGAGCTAGAGATGTTAAGTGCTTTAAGTGTCAGGGTAGAGGCCATTATGCAAATGAGTGCACCAATAAAAGAATCATGATTCTTCTTGAGAATGGAGAGTATGAATCTGAGGATGAGCTTTCAGAGTCTGAGTGTAAGGCGCTTATTGAAGAAGAATATGAAGAAGAACCCGTGAAAGGAAGGTTATTGGTGGCTAGAAGAACTTTGAGTTTGCAAAGTAAAGCTGAAGAGCAAGAACAGAGAGAGAATCTATTCTACACTCGGTGCCTTGTGCAAGGAAAGGTCTGTAGTCTTATCATTGATGGAGGAAGTTGTGTGAATGTAGCTAGTGAAACTATGGTAAAGAAGCTTGGCCTCCAAGTACAGAAACATCCAAAGCCCTACCGGCTTCAATGGTTGAATGAAGAAGGAGAAATGAGGGTTTCTAGTCAGGTTTCGGTTCCCATTGCAATTGGAAGGTATGAGGATGAGGTTCTCTGTGATGTATTGCCTATGGAAGCTGGACATATCCTTCTTGGTCGGCCATGGCAATCAGATAGACGAGTGATACATGATGGCTACACCAACAAGCACACGTTTGAGTTCAAAGGAAAGAAGACTGTGCTGGTTCCTCTAACACCAAAGGAAGTTCATCAAGATCAACTGCAGCTACAAAAGAAGAAAGAAATAGACCTCAAACCTGAATCAAAGAAGCAGCATAGTCTCTATGCCAAATCGGGTGAAATCAAAAGAACTCTCAATGCTCATCAATCTATTCTTTTACTTATCTTTAAAGAGTCTCTTTTGAATGTTACTGACCCAACACCGGTATATCCGAGTGAAATTAAGTGTCTTTTACAGGAATTTGAAGATGTATTTCCTGAAGATAATCCAATTGGTCTTCCACCTCTTAGAGGGATTGAGCATCAGATTGATTTTGTTCCTGGTTCTACACTTCCAAATAGGCCAGCTTATAGGACTAATCCCGTGGAGACTAAAGAACTGCAAAAACAAGTTGAGGAGTTGATGGCAAAGGGGCATATCCGTGAGAGCATGAGCCCATGTGCAGTACCAGTGCTTCTTGTGCCTAAGAAAGATGGAAGCTGGCGCATGTGTGTTGATTGTAGAGCCATCAACAACATCACTGTAAAGTATCGCCATCCTATTCCTAGATTAGATGATATGCTTGATGAATTGCATGGTTCCTGCATATTTTCTAAGATTGATTTGAAAAGTGGATACCATCAGATTAGGATGAAAGAAGGAGATGAATGGAAAACTGCATTCAAAACTAAACATGGTCTTTATGAGTGGTTAGTCATGCCATTTGGATTAACCAATGCACCTAGTACATTCATGAGATTAATGAATCATGTTCTTAGATCATTCATTGGCATATTTGTTGTGGTATACTTTGATGACATCCTTGTATACAGTAAGAGCTTTAATGATCATATAGGACATCTTAGAGCTGTTCTTGATGTGCTTAGAAAGGAATCTCTTTTTGCTAACCTTAAGAAGTGTACTTTTGGAACGGATCACTTGGTTTTTCTAGGCTTTGTTGTGAGTGCAGATGGAGTAAAGGTAGATCAAGAGAAGGTGAAAGCAATACAAGAGTGGCCGATTCCTAAAACCATCAGTGAAGTGCGAAGCTTCCATGGATTAGCTGGCTTCTACCGACGGTTTGTAAAAGATTTTAGCACCATAGCCGCTCCATTGACTGAGGTGATCAAGAAAGAAGTTGGATTCAAATGGGGAGAAGCACAAGAACTTGCCTTTCAATGCCTAAAAGAGAAGCTTACTAATGCCCCTCTTCTTATACTTCCTGATTTCAATAAAACTTTTGAAATTGAATGTGATGCTTCAGGAATTGGAATTGGTGCTGTTCTTATGCAGGAGAAGAGACCCATAGCATATTTCAGTGAGAAACTAGGAGGAGCGACTCTCAACTATGCTACTTATGACAAGGAACTCTACGCTTTGGTGAGGGCTTTGCAGACATGGCAGCATTACCTATGGCCCAAGGAGTTTGTCATTCACACTGATCATGAGTCTCTCAAGTACCTTAAAAGCCAAAACAAACTCAGCAAGAGACACGCAAGGTGGGTTGAGTTCATTGAGACATTTCCTTATGTCATCAAGTATAAACAAGGTAAGGAAAACATAGTTGCTGATGCACTATCCAGAAGGTATGTTCTCTTGAACACTCTTGATGTTAAGCTATTAGGATTTGAGCAGATTAAAGTAATGTATGAGAATGATCCTGAATTTAAAGATGCTTATAAGTCTTGTGAGAAATTTGCTGCTGGACATTACTTTAGGCAGGATGGATTTCTTTTCTATGATAATAGACTTTGTGTGCCTAATTGTTCTTTGAGAGATTTATTTGTTAGGGAATCTCATGGAGGAAGCCTCATGGGACATTTTGGTGTCGCAAAAACTCTCAAGACCTTGCAGGATCACTTCTACTGGCCGCGGATGAAAAGAGATGTGGAAAGACTCTGTGAAAGGTGTGCAACTTGTAAACAAGCTAAGTCCAAAGTCCAAAACCATGGTTTGTACACGCCTTTACCCATCCCTTATCATCCTTGGAATGATATCTCTATGGACTTCATTGTTGGATTGCCTAGAACTCGTACTGGTAAAGATTCAATCTTTGTGGTAGTTGATAGATTTTCTAAGATGGCACACTTCATTGCTTGTCATAAAACTGATGATGCATTGCATGTAGCTAACTTGTTCTTTAAGGAGATTGTGCGTTTACATGGCATGCCTAAGACTATTGTATCTGATAGAGATACTAAGTTCCTAAGCTACTTTTGGAAAACTCTCTGGTCTAAACTAGGCACTAAGCTATTATTTTCTACTACTTGTCACCCACAAACTGATGGTCAGACTGAAGTAGTTAATAGAACTCTTGGTACACTCTTGCGTGCAATTATAAAGAAGAACTTGAAATCATGGGAAGATTGTTTGCCTCATTGTGAATTTGCATATAATCATGCTGTGCATTCTGCTACTAAGTTTTCTCCATTTGAAATTGTTTATGGGTTCAATCCCATCTCTCCTTTGGATCTAATACCTTTACCTGAGTGTGAAAGAGTTAGTCTTGATGGCAAGAAGAAGGCAGAGAAGGTACAACAACTTCATGAACAAGCAAGGCGCAACATAGAAGAAAAGACTAAGCAATATGCCAAACAAGCAAACAAGGGGAGGCGTGAAAGAGTCTTTGAAGTGGGTGATCAAGTCTGGATTCACCTAAGGAAAGAAAGATTTCCTAATGAGAGGAAATCCAAGCTCATGCCAAGGATTGATGGACCATTTGAGATCATAAAGAAAATCGGCAACAATGCTTACAAGCTGGATCTCCAAGGAAGGTATGATGTGAGCAATAGTTTTAATATCACTGACTTGGTTCCTTATTTTGCAGATGAGCCAGATTTGAGGACAAATCCTTTTCAAGAGGGAGGGGATGATATGATCATGGACCGGCACAAGGATGGAGATAAAGAGTTCAAAGACCAATCAAGGGAAGAAGATGATGCCTTAGTCATTCCACCAGGTCCCATCACTCGCGCCAAAGCTAGAAGACTCAAAGAAGCTGTTGGAAGTCTACTTATGATCTCATGGAAGCAAGAAGACGGTCTTGATGGACGTTTGATCAATCAAGACACTCTTATCACCATTCAAGCAATGGTTTCAAACTGATCATCATCTAAGCAAGTGCTTGTGTGTGCTCTTTTCCTAGCCTTTGGTTTTGTCCCATTGGGTTTTCCAAAGGAAGGTTTTTAATGAGGCCACAAGTTACTTACATAAACCTTAGATGATGTATCACGGTTCCACCTTAGGTTATTTTTAAACTATGGTTTTTATTTCATGTTTTAAAAACTCTTTTCGAATTTGAATAAGTCTTTAGTCTTTGTTGTAGTTCCAAGGGAGCCTGTTCCCTTTAATGATCTCGAGAATATGGAGCCTGTTCCATACTTCTCTATATAAGTTTGTTTGCGTTCTCTCTTTTAATCACAATCCTTTTTCTACAAATCTATCAGATTTCTTTGTTCTCTCTTTACTTCTCATCAAGTCTTGAGTGAATCTCGTTGGTGTGTCATATCCAACAACTAAGGGTGTCTATTTTGGTGTGTAATATCCAAGCTAGTCATCTAGGAGTATCAAGGAGCCATTCCGCAACTCTTTGTGTCACCAAACGATCCATCACCTTGATAAACTTGAGTCTCTGATTCGTTTATACAAGGATCTATCCAATTCAATCCAAAGAAGCATCCTAGGAGTTCATTATCTACAAATCTCATAAGAAGACTACATAGAAACCTTTGCACCAGTAGCTAAACTCCACACAATCCGGATTGTACTGAGCTTAGCTGTGAATCTTGGATGGGGGTTATGGCAAATGGATGTGAAGAATGCGTTTCTACAAGGTGAACTTGAGGATGAAGTGTATATGCATCCACCTCCAGGCCTTGAACACTTAGTGAAGAGTGGAAATGTGTTGAGGCTGAAGAAAGCCATCTATGGGCTGAAGCAATCACCAAGAGCTTGGTACAACAAGTTGAGTACTACTCTGAATGGCCGAGGCTTCAAGAAGTCTGAACTAGATCACACCCTCTTCACACTCACGACTCCCTCAGGTATGATTGCACTTCTTGTGTATGTTGATGATATCATTATCACAGGGAGTGATAAGGAAGGTATCATAGCAACCAAGGAGTTTCTTAAATCCATGTTTGAGATTAAAGACTTGGGAGAAATGAAATACTTTCTTGGAATTGAGATATGTAGATCCAAGGAAGGTTTGTTCATGTCCCAAAGGAAGTATACACTTGATCTTTTGAAAGGTGCAGGTGCTTATGGAGGCAAGACAGCAAGGATGCCTATGGAGGATGGCTACAAAGTCCCACGAGAGGGGGAGATTGAAGACAGCAAACCTTATCAGGATCCTAAACTCTATAGAAAACTAGTTGGCAAATTGATTTATCTCACTATAACTAGACCTGACATTTGTTTTGCTGTGAATCAGGTGAGTCAACACATGCAAGTACCTAAGGAACATCATTGGCGCATGGTGGAAAGGATCCTGATGTATCTCAACGGCTCACCTGATCAAGGAGTATGGATGGGCTGCAATGGAAGCACTGAAGTGGTGGGATACTGTGATGCGGATTGGGCTGGTGATAGAGCAGACAGGAGATCAACCACAGGCTATTGCACAGAAGGTGGTGTCTTGCTCAAGTGCAGAAGCTGAGTATAGAGCTATGCTGAAGCTCACCAACGAGTTAGTATGGATCAAAGGCATCTTGAAGCATTTGGAGATTGATCAAGCCACGCCAATGACCATGCATTGTGACAACCAAGCAGCTATCCACATAGCCTCCAACTCGGTGTTCCATGAGAGAACCAAGCACATTGAAGTTGATTGCCACAAGGTGAGGCAGATGATCATCTTAGGAGTCATCTTGCCATGCTACACAAGAAGTGAAGTGTTAAGATGAGTTCAGTATATGAGGAGAGATGACTTGAGGAGCTAAGGGAAATGGAGTTAGGAGAGGATTGGGCAAGGCCGTACAGAAGCCGTACTAGGCCGTACAGATTGGGCAAGGTAACTTGACCTCGGTGAACCAAAGTTACTTAGGTAACTTTGTGTGTTGAGAAGAAGCCTTGCTTAACCTTATCTGATCAGACTGTTGCAAAAGGAAGAAGGGAGCGCACATGACAGCCTGTCCGCGGTTGGCATAAAGCAAAAGGAACCTTATCCTTAAGGAGGAAGCTTATTGGATCATTTGAATTAAAGCAAAAGCTTATCCCTTGTAATAGTGTAGTTTCCTAAACCCTAGTCTCTAATGTCGCCTCTCTATATATTGTAAACTCATGTCATTAATCAAAGTAAGAAAGTTATGAGTCTCTCTTAGTCTCTTTGTCTCTCAATGGTTCTATACTAGACTCTTAATCTCATTTTATACTCAAATCTCTTCTAAATCACTTCTAGTCTTTCTTATTCACTCAGATTACTCTACTCAATCCTAAAAGTGATATGGTATCAGAGCCAGGTTCCTAGAGAACTTGGTTTCGTTGGGTTCTTTGAAGATTCAAGGTTGAAACTTTGAAGAAACAGTTTGGTGTTCTTGTGTTCTTAAGCGGTTCTGGGTAGTCTTTCTGAGTTATATTGGTTGTTTGAAGCTGCTAGTGTTCGCTCAAGACAGTTACCTCAAGAGAAAGTTATTGAAGTCTAAAGGGTTCTACATTCAACATGGAGAGTGGGATGAACATGAACATGAAGGTGGCGGTTTGTTTCAAGGGAAACAACTACTTGGTGTGGTCTCGGATGGTGAGAACCACAGTGGGAAGCAAGGGGCTTTGGAAGCACATCACACCAGGAGAAGCTCCAAAGCTCATCACCCAAGGAGAGGCTGAAGATGAAGCGGCAAGCAAGGCAGAAGAGAAGTGGCATCAAGAGGACATGTTGGTGATGTCAGTGCTCCATGCGTCCCTTGAGCCGGCTATTCTGGATGCATACAGCTACTGTGAGTCTGCTAAAGAGCTGTGGGATACCTTGAAGAAGGTGTATGGCAACACTTCAAACCTAAGCCGAGTGTTTGAAGTGAAGCAAGCCATCAACAACCTTGTACAAGAAGACATGGAGTTCACCAAGCATCTAGGGAGATTCAGGAGTCTCTGGTCCGAGATGGAGATGCTTAGGCCAAGCACAACGGATGCTGATGAGCTTAACAAGAGGAGAGAGCAAGACAAGGTCTTTGGGCTACTCCTCACGCTGAACCCGGCTTACAACGGTCTCATCCAGCACCTGCTTAGGGAGGACAATCTACCTGATCTTGAGGATGTGTGTGCACGGATTCAGAAGGAGCAAGGCTCCATTGGGCTGTTTATAAAGAAGGGAGACCTTTCCCTTGCAAGCCAAGCAACTCAAGAGGAGGGGAGTGAAGCTCCGCAAGCAAACAAGGTTGCTGCGCATGGGAAGTTTGAGGAGAGGAGGTTCAATGGGAACTGTGATCACTGCAAGAAGCATGGCCACAAGAAGAGCCAATGCTGGATCCTTCACCCACACCTCAAGCCGGCAAAGTTCATGAAGGACCGTGAAGCAAGGGCTAATGCATCAGATGGAACGGGTGGAGCTGGTACAAGCAAAGGAAAGGAGATAGATGGGCGTGAGGCAGGGGATGGGAAGTCTCTTACTGCCTACACCGGGGCACCAAGCAACCGTGGGAACAATGACCAAGAGTATCTAAGGAGATCCGACCTTGATGCTCTCATTAAGATGTTCAAGGAGAATGGTAACATCTTTGGGTATTCTTTTGGTGCTAGGATGGTAGAGAACTATGAGAATCTAACTAGAACTGATAGGATGCATGAGAGCTTGATAGAAATGGTAAATCAATCTAGGATTGCAAACCTTGCTAGAAATGATCATGCATTCAAACCATCTAGTATCCTTGCGCATATTGCTAGTTCTCATGACATTAAGCCATTAGTGATTGATTCAGGTGCATCTCATCATATGATAAGTGATACTAGCTTGATTAAAAACATTGTGCCAATGAATGGAAATGTAATGATTGCTAATGGAGATAAGATTCCTATTAGAGGAATAGGAAGTCTTAAACTGTTTAATAAGGAAACTAAAGCTTTTTATATGCCTGAATTCACATCAAACTTGTTATCTGTTAAGAAGTGTGCTACTGATTTGCAATGCAATGTTATATTCAGTCCTAATGATGTTAAGTTTCAGGATATTAAAAGCAGCAAGATGATCGGAAAGGGAGTGACTAAAGGAGAGCTATATTTACTTGAAGATCTCACTCCTGTTTCTAGATATAGCTGCTCGTTTACTTCTGTTTCTAGTTCTGGTTTAAGTAAAAATGCATTGTGGCATGCTAGATTAGGACACCCTCATAATAAGGCTTTAAAACTGATGTTGCCAGGTGTTTCCTTTGAGAATAATGAGTGTGAAGCTTGCATTTTAGGCAAGCATTGTAGAACTGTCTTTACCAAGTCTACTACTGTTTATGAAAAATGTTTTGATCTTATTCATTCTGATGTTTGGACTGCACCCTGCCTATCTAGAGAAAACCATAAGTATTATGTAACTTTCATTGATGAAAAATCCAAATACACCTGGTTAACCTTAATTCCAACCAAAGATAGGGTACTTGATGCATTTAAAAACTTTCAATCCTATGTGACTAACCATTACAATGCCAAGATAAAGATTTTCAGGTCAGATAATGGAGGAGAGTACACGGGACAAGCATTCAAACTACACCTATCTCAGCATGGAATCCTTCATCAGACAAGCTGTCCCTATACCCCACAACAGAATGGTGTGGCTGAGAGGAAGAACAGGCATTTGATGGAAGTAGCCAGGTCCATGATGTTTCAATCCAATGTGCCTAAGAAGTTTTGGAGTGATGCTGTTGCTACGGCGTGTTATCTCATCAACAGGACACCAACTCTGATCCTTCAAGGACAATCACCATTTGAGGTACTGAATCAGTACAAGCCTTCTCTCGAGCATATGAAGGTCTTTGGGTGTTTGTGTTTTGTGATGGTGCCTGGAGAGATAAGAAACAAGCTAGAAGCTAAGAGTTCAAAGGCAATGTTCATTGGATACTCATCAAGTCAGAAAGGATACAAGTGCTATGATCCTAACACAAGGAGAGTGTTAGTATCTAGAGAAGTGAAGTTTGTTGAAGAGAAAGGATATTATGAGGAACAGATTCAAGAAGACTTGAAGGATCTTACCTCTGATAGAGCTGAAACCTTGAGGATTATCCTAGAAGGCCTTGGAATCAACATGAATCAAGGACATCAAGAGGGGAGAAGTACTACCACAGTCCCGGATCATCAGACTTCCAACCTTGAGCATGAGGGGGGGAATGAAACAAGAACTAGAGAAGAGAGTTCTGGCTCTCATGATCAAGCTGTGGAATCAAATGATCAAGAAGAAGGAGCTGAAGAGAGTCAGCTAAGGGAAGAAGGAGCTGAAGCAAGTCAGCTAGGAGAAGAAAGATCTGAAACAAGTGTGCTGCCACAAGAAGAAGAACAAGAGATGGCGCAAGAAGGGCCAGTATTGAGAAGAAGTACAAGGCTGAGAAAGGATCCTTCCAGTTGGGTAAACACAAGAGTGTACTACAATGCCCAAGCTGTGAAGCATCCTACTCAGGCCGTGTGTTCGTTTGCTCAATATCCAGAAGCACATTGCGCATTCATGGTAAACTTGGATGAGAATCACATTCCAAGGAGCTATGAAGAGGCAATGGAGGATAAGGAATGGAAGGAATCAGTAGGAGCTGAGGCAGGAGCTATGATAAAGAATGATACATGGTATGAGAGTGAACTACCAAAAGGGAAGAAAGCTGTGTCTAGTAGATGGATCTTTACAATCAAGTACAAGGCTGATGGGTCGATTGAGAGGAAGAAGACTAGACTAGTAGCAAGAGGGTTCACTCAGACATATGGAGAGGATTACATTGAAACATTTGCACCAGTGGCCAAGCTACACACCATTAGGATTATTTTAAGCTTGGCTGTGAACCTTGGATGGGGATTATGGCAAATGGATGTAAAGAATGCATTTCTACAAGGAGAACTTGAGGATGAAGTCTATATGTATCCTCCATCAGGTCTGGAACATCTAGTGAAGAGAGGGAATGTACTGAGGCTAAAGAAAGCTATTTATGGGTTGAAGCAATCACCAAGAGCTTGGTATAACAAGTTGAGCACAACTTTAAACGGCCGAGGCTTCAAGAAGTCAGAGTTGGATCACACTCTCTTTACACTCACGACACCCTCAGGTATGGTTGCTCTCCTTGTGTATGTGGATGATATCATTATCACTGGGAGTGATAAGGAAGGTATCAAAGCAACCAAGGAGTTTCTAAAGTCTATGTTTGAAATCAAAGACTTGGGAGAAATGAAATACTTTCTTGGAATTGAGATTTGTAGATCCAAGGAAGGTTTGTTCATGTCCCAAAGGAAGTATACACTTGATCTTTTGAAAGGTGCAGGTGCTTATGGAGGCAAGACAGCAAGGATGCCAATGGAGGATGGCTACAAAGTACCAAGAGAGGGGGAGATTGAAGACAGCAAGCCATTTCATGATCCTAAACTCTATAGAACACTTGTTGGCAAATTGATTTACCTTACCATTACAAGGCCTGATATATGTTTTGCTGTGAATCAGGTGAGCCAACACATGCAGCTTCCCAAGGAACATCACTGGCGTATGGTGGAGAGACTGCTGATGTATCTAAATGGCTCGCCGGATCAAGGAGTATGGATGGGGTGCAATGGAAGCACAGAAGTGGTGGGCTATTGTGATGCTGATTGGGCAGGAGATAGAGCCGACAGGAGATCAACAACCGGCTATTGCACATTCATTGGAGGCAACTTGGTGACTTGGAAAAGCAAGAAGCAGAAGGTGGTGTCATGTTCAAGTGCTGAAGCTGAGTATAGAGCCATGCTGAAACTTACAAACGAGTTGGTATGGATCAAAGGCATCTTGAAGCACTTGGAGATTGATCAAGCCACTCCAATGACAATGCATTGTGACAATCAAGCTGCCATTCACATTGCATCCAACTCGGTGTTCCATGAGAGAACCAAGCACATTGAGGTTGATTGCCACAAGGTGAGACAGATGATTGTGCTTGGAGTGATCTTACCTTGCTATACGAGAAGTGAAGATCAGTTGGCTGATGTGTTCACCAAGGCAGCAAGACAAAAGACTATGGAGTCCATTCACATTAGATTGGGACTCATAGATCTTGGGAAGAGAAGGAGCTGATCCCCTTAGCTGTGAGATCTTTACTCTTTTTCCCTCATTAAGGTTTTATCCCAATGGGTTTTCCTTAGTGAGGTTTTTAATGAGGAAGATCTCATGGCTGTCCAAGCTTAGACTTTCACAAAGCTAAGCTTGAGGGGGAGTGTTAAGATGAGTTCAGTATATGAGGAGAGATGACTTGAGGAGCTAAGGAAATGGAGTTAGGAGAGGATTGGGCAAGGCCGTACAGAAGCCGTACTAGGCCGTACAGATTGGGCAAGGTAACTTGACCTCGGTGAACCAAAGTTACTTAGGTAACTTTGTGTGTTGAGAAGAAGCCTTGCTTAACCTTATCTGATCAGACTGTTGCAAAAGGAAGAAGGGAGCGCACATGACAGCCTGTCCGCGGTTGGCATAAAGCAAAAGGAACCTTATCCTTAAGGAGGAAGCTTATTGGATCATTTGAATTAAAGCAAAAGCTTATCCCTTGTAATAGTGTAGTTTCCTAAACCCTAGTCTCTAATGTCGCCTCTCTATATATTGTAAACTCATGTCATTAATCAAAGTAAGAAAGTTATGAGTCTCTCTTAGTCTCTTTGTCTCTCAATGGTTCTATACTAGACTCTTAATCTCATTTTATACTCAAATCTCTTCTAAATCACTTCTAGTCTTTCTTATTCACTCAGATTACTCTACTCAATCCTAAAAGTGATATGAAGATCAGTTAGCGGATGTGTTCACCAAGGCTGCAAGGCAGAAGACAATGGAGTCCATTCACATACGGTTGGGCCTCATTGATCTTGGGAAGAGAAGGAGCTGATCCCCTTGGCTGTGAGGTCTTTACTCTTTTTCCCTTATCAAGGTTTTATCCCAATGGGTTTTCCTTGGTAAGGTTTTTAATGAGGAAGATCTCATAGCTATCCAAGCTTAGGCTTTCACAAAGCTAAGCTTGAGGGGGAGTGTTGAGTTGAGTTGATTATATTGGTATGGAGAGAAGAGGAGTTGAAGAGGAGAAGAGATGGAGAAGCTTAGGGGGTTTGGGTGTGAATGGTACGGACGTCCGTACAAGGCCGTACATGGCCGTACCGTCCGTACCAAAGGCCTCGACCAAAACTTACCCAACTCGACCAAGTGAAACGGTAACAAGGGAGTGTTACCTTGGGGACTTAAGGAGAAGGGATTAGACCATTGAGTGGATAAGGGAAGAGCGTGCCAGGCTGGAACAGGCTGTAAAGAGGCAAAGCGTGTGAGCCTTACCATCCAATCATCCGGAAAGCAACCTTGACTCTACATGCTTCAATAGTGCCCATTTCGCCTCTTGTAAACCCTAATGTCTTCTATATAAATATGTAACCTCACTCATTAATAAAATCAGTTAGTTCGAGTCTCTCTAATCTCTTAGACTATGGTTTTCTCTTAGACACTAAACGGCTCTTCCTAGTCTCTTAATCTTTCACAAACTTCTCTTAATCACTTCCTAAACACTCTCTTTACTCTAATCACTCTAAAGATCTCTTAATCTCATAATTAGAAAGTGGGATAACTTCTTCATCCCAACTCCTATGAGATTTATTCAACTTCCTGGTGTTTCTCCACCATTTTATGTATCAAAATCAAGCTTCTTACAAAGTGACTCATCCTGGTTTGATTGGAACGACGAAGAAGCTGTCCTATTCCCAAACTGGGAAACTGGAATCACCTGATTTGAAAGTGGGATAACTTCTTCATCCCAACTCCTATGAGATTTTTTCAACTTCCTGGTGTTTCTCCAACCCTTTATGTATCCAAATCAAGCTTCTTACAAAGTGATTCATAGTGGTTTGATTGGAACGACGAAGAAGCTGTCCTATTCCCAAACTGGGAAACTGGAATCACCTGATTAGAAAGTGGGATAACTTCTTCATCCCAACTCCTATGAGATTTATTCAACTTCCTGGTGTTTCCCCACCATTTTATGTATCAAAATCAAGCTTCTTACAAAGTGATTCATCCTGGTTTGATTGGATTGACGAAGAAGCTGTCCTATTTCCAAACTGGGAAACTGGAATCACCTGATTTGAAAGTGGGATAACTTCTTCATCCCAACTCCTATGAGATTTATTCAACTTCCTGGTGATTATCCAACACTTTATGTATCCAAATCAAGTTTCTTACAAAGTGATTCATCCTGGTTTGATTGGAACGACGGAGAAGCTGTCCTATTCCCAAACTGGGAAACTGGAATCACCTGATTAGAAAGTGGGATAACTTCTTCATCCCAACTCCTATGAGATTTATTCAACTTCCTGGTGTTTCTCCACCATTTTATGTATCAAAATCAAGCTTCTTACAAAGTGATTCATCCTGGTTTGATTGGAACGACGAAGAACCTGTCCTATTCCCAAACTGGGAAACTGGAATCACCTGATTAGAAAGTGGGATAACTTCTTCATCCCAACTCCTATTAGATTTATTAAACTTCCTGGTGATTCTCCAACACTTTATATATCCAAATCAAGCTTCTTACAAAGTGATTCATCCTGGTTTGATTGGAAAGACGGAGAAGTTGTCCTATTCCCAAACTGGGAAACTGGAATCACCTGATTAGAAAGTGGGATAACTTCTTCATCCCAACTCCTATGAGATTTATTCAACTTGCTGGTGTTTCTCCACCATTTTATGTATCAAAATCAAGCTTCTTACAAAGTGACTCATCCTGGTTTGATTGGAACGACGAACAAGCTGTCCTATTCCCAAACTGGGAAACTGGAATCACCTGATTTGAAAGTGGGATAACTTCTTCATCCCAACTCCTATGAGATTTATTCAACTTCCTGGTGATTATCCAACACTTTATGTATCCAAATCAAGCTTCTTACAAAGTGATTCATCCTGGCTTGATTGGAACGACGAAGAAGCTGTCCTATTCCCAAACTGGGAAACTGGAATCACCTGATTAGAAAGTGGGATTACTTCTTCATCCCAACTCCTATGAGATTTATTCAACTTCCTGGTGTTTCTCCACCATTTTATGTATCAAAATCAAGCTTCTTACCAAGTGATTCATCCTGGTTTGATTGGAACGATGAAGAACCTGTCCTATTCCCAAACTGGGAAACTGGAATCACCTTATTAGAAAGTGGGATAACTTCTTCATCCCAACTCCTAAGAGATTTATTCAACTTCCTGGTGATTCTCCACCATTTTATGTATCAAAATCAAGCTTCTTACAAAGTGATTCATCATGGTTTGATTGGAACGACGAAGAAGCTGTCCTATTCCCAAACTGGGAAATTGGAATCACCTGATTTGAAAGTGGGATAACTTCTTCATCCCAACTTCTATGAGATTTATTCAACTTCCTGGTGATTCTCCACCATTTTATGTATCAAAATCAAGCTTCTTACAAAGTGATTCATCATGGTTTGATTGGAACGACGAAGAAGCTGTCCTATTCCCAAACTGGGAAATTGGAATCACCTGATTTGAAAGTGGGATAACTTCTTAATCCCAACTCCTATGAGATTTATTCAACT
The DNA here is from genome assembly GCF_020379485.1 of Brassica napus. Classification (NCBI taxonomy): domain Eukaryota; kingdom Viridiplantae; phylum Streptophyta; class Magnoliopsida; order Brassicales; family Brassicaceae; genus Brassica; species Brassica napus. Next base: position 65,401 of record NW_026015657.1, read on the forward strand.
TCCTGGTGATTCTCCAACACTTTATGTATCCAAATCAAGCTTCTTACAAAGTGATTCATCCTGGTTTGATTGGAACGACGAAGAAGCTGTCCTATTCCCAAACTGGGAAACTGGAATCACCTGATTTGAAAGTGGGATAACTTCTTCATCCCAACTCCTATGAGATTTATTCAACTTCCTGGTGTTTCTCCAACACTTTATGTATCCAAATCAAGCTTCTTACAACGTGATTCATCCTGGTTTGATTGGAACGACGAAGAAGCTGTAAGAATAGACAGATTATGGTGTGTGAGTGTTGTTGAGAACAGAGAGTGGTCGGATTGAAAGAGAACAGAGTGAAGACAGTAAGTGAGAATTAAAGAGACTGCAATGGAGCAAAAGAGAGATTAAGTGAGATTTGAGAGAGTATGAGAGAGATTCTTGTAACCAGAGATTAGGGAGAGTATAAGAGACTTGAGAATGGTGAAGAAGAAAGGGGAAACTCCCCCATTCAGCTTAATTTCGTAATGGTTACAATGGGGTGGCTTTAAAGCCTTTACAACAAGACAAACAAGACAATAAACAAAGAATATTTCAGGGAATGAATAAATAATATTATCCTGGGCAAATCAGAAGGGCAGACTGGCTGGAGAGAGAGAATGGCACGTCCAGCATGAGAGAAAGTGACATATCCTAACAGCTCTTTGGTCCTTAAGCTGGCATGTGACTTCTGATCTGATTTGAATTCAAACTTGATGTCTAGGCGCCAATTTGCACACATCACTTTCTGAAGAAGATTCTTGGCGCCAGGGACTCCCTCCCTATCTTTGCACCAACATGATTCGTACTCTCTTGCACAGATTTTGCACATCTCTTCTTTTTGGGTGATTCAAGGCAGTCCCGGACATTGCACATTTCATGATCTTCCATGTGCATTCTCAAGGCTTCTCTTGCACTCACTTCTCAGCTTGCGCTTCTTGCTTCTTCATTCCAACACTCCCCCTCAAGCTTGACCATATGAGATCCTTGGACAAGCTTGGAACCTTGAAGAAGCTCCCTCATTAAAAACCTTAGCAAGAAAACCCATTGGGACAAAACTTGCTAAGGGAAAAAGAGTGGAGTTTCCACAAAGCTTAGGGATTGGCCAGTGAGCCTAAGGAACTTCAGATTCATCATGGTGGAGTCCTTAGGCTCTGGATCGTGGCCTAATAGGTATAGCAAGTATGAATCACCATAACTTGCTATCCTTGAGCACAAGTAGCCGGCTGGATCATTTTGTGTCCGGTTTAGGGTCTCCCCCTCTCAACTGGCTTCAAGCCACCTTAGGAAGGCAAGGAAACGACCAGACCATCTTCTCTGAACCCCCAGCAAAGTTACTTGTTCTTTAGAACTTGGCTTGACCTCTTCATGGAACCATAGACTCGGTTAGGATCTCCCCCTCTCGACTGACTTCTTTGGCCATCTTAGAAATGCTAGGACATGACCGGATCATCATCATCATCTTCAGTGAGGCTCAAGCTTATTTTGGTACCTGATGCATCATTTCAAAAGTGCATCAGTTCTTAAGGAAATGCACTCATCACATCAAACTCAATAATAGTTTAAGTATAAGGACAATCATGAATGTATTGAGATGAGTTTAAGGTGCTTCCCTTTTATAAGAATGGCCAGGAGTGGACTCCAATTGAATCCACACTTGGTAAGACACAGTCCGGATTATGGAAGTTCAATCACACACTTGGAACTGAGCTTCTTTGACCCGGTTGGTACTGAGTAATGCAAGAGTGAATCCACCACTTGCAAACTCCAATTTTGATCAGAGGTGAGGCAATGAACGACTTGGATTGGCGCCAGTTGCTTCACTGTCAAATCACCTTTGAGCTTCTTCTTATGACCTGAGCTTGTCTCCCCCTTTCTTTTGGCTTCTTGCCTCCATTTAGGGTTGAGACAAAGCTTTTCTTTGTTCATGAGCTCAATAGGTACCTGATTCAATCATCCAAAAATTGCATGTATCAATTCTCAAGGGGCAAACCTATTCACACATAAGAATAATAATGGTTTTAGGTACTTCCCTTGCATCAGTTTGTTGAATGTTGGTGAGGATTGCTAAGCACTTGAATCCTCCACGCCATTCCTTCTCTCAACCAGCCTTTGCATTTTTCTCTTGAAGTTTCAGCATGTAGGGAAGCTCAGCACTTTTCAACTCCATAATTTGCCACCATCATGTGATTGCTTAGCCAAGAATTTCCCTGATCGAATCTGGCTGGTAAGAACAGTGAGGAGTGACAGCTTCTTCAGACTGATCACTTAAGTCCCTCCTTATTAAATCGCCATGCAACCTCTTCTTCTTGATCATCTATTTTGACACATAGATGTTGCTGGCCTTCTATGAGGAAAAGAGACACTTAGGAGCTTCATGGATCTTCTGGTAGCTCACTGATTCCCCTCCTCAAGCTTGGCTGAGTATAGGGACAAGCTTGAATGTGAGCTTCAATGAGTTTTGAAACTGGGAGCACAACAATACCAACATCTGCGCTTAAGCCAACCAGTTCACTATCTTCCAGGAGCACAACAATACCAACATCTGCGCTTAAGCCAACTGGATCACCATTTTCCTTCAGCTCTAATGTCTTTAGGCCACCAGTCTCCCCATGACTTAGGTGATGACCTTCCTTATGAGTCTCTTGAACCAGGAGCACAACAGCTCCTACGCCTGCGCTTAAGCCAACTGGTTCTACTCACAAGGTATCTTTACATGGTCAGGACTAAACACCTTGATCCATGCCTCTGACCACCGGCCACTCTTGGCTTAGTGATGGCCTTTTCTCTTGAGTGCACCTCCTGTACATCCTCTTGGCATCAGGTAAGTCACTTCTGAGCAGTTTCTCCAATTCTCCAACATCCTTTCTATCTTCAGGGTAGGAAATGGGCAGACACATAGATAGGATTTGGGACTGGGCAATCTCCACGGTTCAGGAATATCCATCTTGGGAGGCTCTGTAAAACGTGGGCAATGCCTTCTTCTTTGTCTTAGTTTGATGATGGACAGAGATCACCTCTTGTGTACCTGAAACATCACTCAAACTCCAGCAAGAATCAGACCACACACACTAGGATCAGCCCTTGATAATTCACCAAGTCTGATCCCAATGTTTTAAAAATAAATATGCAATGAACAGAATCTAAACAACTCATTCAGTTCAACTCCATGCATACTAACATCACTAACTGCTCAGGTATGATAACTCATCAATAACAAGGCAATTAGGCTCTTTTTATGAATTTTAAAGACAATAAACAGAGACTAAACAACTCATCTAATCATCTTGAACAATATATATAATGCAATACAAGATCAGGAGGCTCTCCTAGACCTTTATCAATGCAACAAGACAATGACAGTAGCTAACCAATCGCCTAGCACAATACAAACAGAAACAATTAATCTAGGACAGGAACTAAACAATACCATGCTAGACAACTCCTAGAAATAATTTAAGAAACAGAGCAACACACACAATTTAAGTATCATGGGACAGAAACTAGGTTCAACAACTCTAGCAACTTGAACCTGTCCCAAGGATACCAAACACACCACTCAACACAACCAGACATAACTACTCAAGCTCTTATTAAAGGTAGGAGGTTAACTTACAAACAAGGAACCTGAGCTGGTTCCTTGAACCTCCAAGGCACACTGTTCACTTGAACTTGACAGATTTGGAGTTTGGGATCTCTACCCCACGCCATTTCCTTGTGTGTGCTTTCCCTTTAGACCACTCATGCTTAAGACCCCTCCTTTCTTCCTGATTACCAGGCGCCACCTTCTGGCACACAGTGAGAGACTCCATTTTGGGAAGAACTTGAAAATCACTTGTACAGACTTGGTTTGGAGCATTGCTTGCCAAACAGCTCCAAAACCTTCTTTCTCCAAGAGATCTCTTCAGGCTGAACAGGAGAAAGGATGATAGACCTTGGGAAGTCTCTGGACACGCCATGTTTAGTCTTCTTCCTCTTGAAGAGATTGAACAGCTGGCTGGACAGAAACTCTCCAATGATTTGAAATAACAATGAGGATGAGCCTATGCTTGAATTGTGGAAGCTTTGAGTTTCAGATACTAAAGACCTCCTTTATCTTGAGTTCTGGTGAGTCTCTTCCCTCCTGGAAAAGCTTTAGACCAGAGGATACAAGGATGAACAGAAACAGAGATTTTTGAAGAGAAGTATGAACTGTAACAGATTTGCGGAAGCTTTATGGATTCTCAGGAGCTTGGAGCTCTGATACCATGTAAGAATAGACAGATTATGGTGTGTGAGTGTTGTTGAGAACAGAGAGTGGTCGGATTGAAAGAGAACAGAGTGAAGACAGTAAGTGAGAATTAAAGAGACTGCAATGGAGCAAAAGAGAGATTAAGTGAGATTTGAGAGAGTATGAGAGAGATTCTTGTAACCAGAGATTAGGGAGAGTATAAGAGACTTGAGAATGGTGAAGAAGAAAGGGGAAACTCCCCCATTCAGCTTAATTTCGTAATGGTTACAATGGGGTGGCTTTAAAGCCTTTACAACAAGACAAACAAGACAATAAACAAAGAATATTTCAGGGAATGAATAAATAATATTATCCTGGGCAAATCAGAAGGGCAGACTGGCTGGAGAGAGAGAATGGCACGTCCAGCATGAGAGAAAGTGACATATCCTAACAGCTCTTTGGTCCTTAAGCTGGCATGTGACTTCTGATCTGATTTGAATTCAAACTTGATGTCTAGGCGCCAATTTGCACACATCACTTTCTGAAGAAGATTCTTGGCGCCAGGGACTCCCTCCCTATCTTTGCACCAACATGATTCGTACTCTCTTGCACAGATTTTGCACATCTCTTCTTTTTGGGTGATTCAAGGCAGTCCCGGACATTGCACATTTCATGATCTTCCATGTGCATTCTCAAGGCTTCTCTTGCACTCACTTCTCAGCTTGCGCTTCTTGCTTCTTCATTCCAACAGAAGCTGTCCTATTCCCAAACTGTGGAATCACCTGATTAGAAAGTGGGATAACTTCTTCATCCCAACTCCTATGAGATTTATTCAACTTCCTGGTGTTTCCCAACCATTTTATGTATCAAAATCAAGCTTCTTACAAAGTGATTCATCCTGGTTTGATTGGATTGACGAAGAAGCTGTCCTATTCCCAAACTGGGAAACTGGAATCACCTGATTTGAAAGTGGGATAACTTCTTCATCCCAACTCCTATGAGATTGATTCAACTTCCTGGTGATTATCCAACACTTTATGTATCCAAATCAAGCTTCTTACAAAGTGATTCATCCTGGTTTGATTGGAACGACGGAGAAGCTGTCCTATTCCCAAACTGGGAAACTGGAATCACCTGATTAGAAAGTGGGATAACTTCTTCATCCCAACTCCTATGAGATTTATTCAACTTCCTGGTGTTTCTCCACCATTTTATGTATCAAAATCAAGCTTCTTACAAAGTGATTCATCCTGGTTTAATTGGAACGACGAAGAACCTGTCCTATTCTCAAACTGGGAAACTGGAATCACCTGATTAGAAAGTGGGATAACTTCTTCATCCCAACTCCTATTAGATTTATTAAACTTCCTGGTGATTCTCCAACACTTTATATATCCAAATCAAGCTTCTTACAAAGTGATTCATCCTGGTTTGATTGGAAAGACGGAGAAGTTGTCCTATTCCCAAACTGGGAAACTGGAATCACCTGATTAGAAAGTGGGATAACTTCTTCATCCCAACTCCTATGAGATTTATTCAACTTGCTGGTGTTTCTCCACCATTTTATGTATCAAAATCAAGCTTCTTACAAAGTGACTCATCCTGGTTTGATTGGAACGACGAACAAGCTGTCCTATTCCCAAACTGGGAAACTGGAATCACCTGATTTGAAAGTGGGATAACTTCTTCATCCCAACTCCTATGAGATTTATTCAACTTCCTGGTGATTATCCAACACTTTATGTATCCAAATCAAGCTTCTTACAAAGTGATTCATCCTGGCTTGATTGGAACGACGAAGAAGCTGTCCTATTCCCAAACTGGGAAACTGGAATCACCTGATTAGAAAGTGGGATTACTTCTTCATCCCAACTCCTATGAGATTTATTCAACTTCCTGGTGTTTCTCCACCATTTTATGTATCAAAATCAAGCTTCTTACCAAGTGATTCATCCTGGTTTGATTGGAACGATGAAGAACCTGTCCTATTCCCAAACTGGGAAACTGGAATCACCTTATTAGAAAGTGGGATAACTTCTTCATCCCAACTCCTAGAGATTTATTCAACTTCCTGGTGATTCTCCACCATTTTATGTATCAAAATCAAGCTTCTTACAAAGTGATTCATCATGGTTTGATTGGAACGACGAAGAAGCTGTCCTATTCCCAAACTGGGAAATTGGAATCACCTGATTTGAAAGTGGGATAACTTCTTAATCCCAACTCCTATGAGATTTATTCAACTTCCTGGTGTTTCCCCACCATTTTATGTATCAAAATCAAGCTTCTTACAAAGTGATTCATCCTGGTTTGATTGGATTGACGAAGAAGCTGTCATATTCCCAAACTGGGAAACTGGAATCACCTGATTTGAAAGTGGGATAACTTCTTCATCCCAACTCCTATGAGATTTATTCAACTTCCTGGTGTTTCTCCAACACTTTATGTATCCAAATCAAGCTTCTTACAAAATGATTCATCCTGGTTTGATTGGAACGACGAAGAAGCTGTTCTATTCCCAAACTGAGAAACTGGAATCACCTGATTAGAAAGTGGGATAACTTCTTCATTCCAACTCCTATTAGATTTATTCAACTTCCTGGTGTTTCTCCAACCCTTTATGTATCCAAATCAAGCTTCTTACAAAGTGATTCATCCTGGTTTGATTGGAACGACGAAGAAGCTGTCCTATTCCCAAACTGTGGAATCACCTGATTAGAAAGTGGGATAACTTCTTCATCCCAACTCCTATGAGATTTATTCAACTTCCTGGTGTTTCCCAACCATTTTATGTATCAAAATCAAGCTTCTTACAAAGTGATTCATCCTGGTTTGATTGGATTGACGAAGAAGCTGTCCTATTCCCAAACTGGGAAACTGGAATCACCTGATTTGAAAGTGGGATAACTTCTTCATCCCAACTCCTATGAGATTTATTCAACTTCCTGGTGATTATCCAACACTTTATGTATCCAAATCAAGCTTCTTACAAAGTGATTCATCCTGGTTTGATTGGAACGACGGAGAAGCTGTCCTATTCCCAAACTAGGAAACTGGAATCACCTGATTAGAAAGTGGGATAACTTCTTCATCCCAACTCCTATGAGATTTATTCAACTTCCTGGTGTTTCTCCACTATTTTATGTATCAAATCAAGCTTCTTACAAAGTGATTCATCCTGGTTTGATTGGAACGACGAAGAACCTGTCCTATTCCCAAACTGGGAAACTGGAATCACCTGATTAGAAAGTGGGATAACTTCTTCATCCCAACTCCTATTAGATTTATTAAACTTCCTGGTGATTCTCCAACACTTTATGTATCCAAATCAAGCTTCTTACAAAGTGATTCATCCTGGTTTGATTGGAACGACGGAGAAGCTGTCCTATTCCCAAACTAGGAAACTGGAATCACCTGATTAGAAAGTGGGATAACTTCTTCATCCCAACTCCTATGAGATTTATTCAACTTCCTGGTGTTTCTCCACTATTTTATGTATCAAAATCAAGCTTCTTACAAAGTGATTCATCCTGGTTTGATTGGAACGACGAAGAACCTGTCCTATTCCCAAACTGGGAAACTGGAATCACCTGATTAGAAAGTGGGATAACTTCTTCATCCCAACTCCTATTAGATTTATTAAACTTCCTGGTGATTCTCCAACACTTTATGTATCCAAATCAAGCTTCTTACAAAGTGATTCATCCTGGTTTGATTGGAAAGACGGAGAAGCTGTCCTATTCCCAAACTGAAAAACTGGAATCACCTGATTAGAAAGTGGGATAACTTCTTCATTCCAACTCCTATTAGATTTATTCAACTTCCTGGTGTTTCTCCAACCCTTTATGTATCCAAATCAAGCTTCTTACAAAGTGATTCATCCTGGTTTGATTGGAACGACGAAGAAGCTGTCCTATTCCCAAACTGTGGAATCACCTGATTAGAAAGTGGGATAACTTCTTCATCCCAACTCCTATGAGATTTATTCAACTTCCTGGTGTTTCCCAATGTTGAGATGAGAGAATAAATGGTTGATATATTGAGAGAGGAAGAGAGTTGGAGTAGACAGTAACTTTGGAGTTTTACTGTGGTAACTTTAGTTTAACCACAGTAACAACTTGGGAAGTTATCTGATGGCATGAGAAGGTAACTTAGTGAAGGGAAGAGAGTAAACTCGACCAAAGAGGATAAGGAAGGATAAGGGAGCCTTTGACAGCCTGTATGATGCTGGAAAGGAGAGGATGCTTTTCTACTAGTGCAAGCATGTGAGAAAGCACAGCCAAGTGATTCAAAAGGAGTTCCAGCCTGTCCTTTGACTACACATGCTTATACATTTCGAAATCCCTTGTTGCTCTCTCTTTATATACTTGTAAACCCTCATCAGTATTAATTAATGGAGTTTTGAGTCTCTCTCTCTAGTCTCTCTCTTGTTCTTAATCTCTAATCTCTTTAATTCTCAGATTAAACTTAATCACTCTTTAAATCACAAAATCTAATATGGTATCAGAGCCAGGTTCCTTTAAAAGGAGAGAGTGATTTCGTTTTCTAAATGTCCTTGAGTGTTCTTGAGTGTTCTTGAGAGTTCTTGAGAGTTTGTCAAGAGCTAGATCCTTTAAAAGTCAAGTTGGTGTCTGTTGGTGTTTCTTTTGGAGAGTCAGCCTCAAGGGAGTCCCTTTAGGTGTTTGACAAGGTCAGAAGAGGGGTCTAGTTTGTGGTTAAGCTTGGCGTGTGAGATTAGAAGCATTTGGGGGAAGATCTAGGCTAAAGGTTGTTGCTTTAGGCTAAAGGTTGTTGCTTTAGGCTAAAGGAAATGGAGCTGCTTCAATCTGGTACAACAAGGCGTGAAGAGAAGAAAGAGAGAGGGAATGAGTGGGGGTGGTTCTCACAAATGAAAACAACTCTGAAAAGGTGTGGAGTTTGGAGAAACCATGAGAAGGAAGAGTCTTTGAAGGGTAAAGCTGCTGAGAAAGATCAGACAGCAAGAGAAACAAGTGGAGATTGCTTTAGTCTTGAAGAAAGTATACTGCTTGAGAAGATTGAAGATGTTTATGAGAACAAGATCAATCTTAGGAGAGTGTGTGAAGTCAAGAAGGTGATCAGTGAAGCTAAGCAAGGAAGAGAAGAGTTCAATAACCATGTGAGGAAGCTACAACACTTGTGGGTTGAACTACAAGGGTTGAGATCCCATGTGGATGGGGATGCTACACCAGAGCAAGAGATGGTCTTGAAGCTCTTGGCGAGCATGGAGTCATCATATGGGTGGCTGGTGGAGATGGTTCTAAGAGGGGAACAGCTTCCGGAAATGGAAGAGATCTGTGTGCTTATAAGAAGGGCGTATGAGATAATGAGAGATGATGAGAGGCTAACCATGAGTAGGAGTGAGAGCTCATGGAAGCCAAATGGGAGTAGGAGTGAGAGCTTCCAGAAGCTAACCATGAGTAGGAGTGAGGGCTCATGGAGGCTAACCGGGAGTAGGAGTGAGGGCTTCCGGAAGAGGAGGAGGTGCAGAATGCTATCCAAAGCTTATGTCAACATAGGAAAGGGTAGGAAGAGAGTTGTGGGAGAGTGTTCTTACTCAGCCTACATGGGGGAATCAGTAGAAGACAGTGGGGTGTTAAGAGAGCAGGAGAAAGGGAGTGGAGCTGATGATCGCATCACCAGGAAGGAATGGAGAGTGTTCATGGAACATGTACAAGCCTTAGCAGCAAGCAAGAAGCATGCTATACAATCCGGAGCTTCTAAACCCATGGTGATTGATTCTGGAGCAAGTCATCATATGATCAGTGATAGGAGGCTTATAAGTGAGATCAAGGCTGCAACAGGGAGTGTTAGGATAGCTAATGGTGCTATGATCCCAATAGAAGGAGTGGGAAAGCTCAGACTGTTTGAGAAGGACACGGCTGCCTTCTACATGCCTCAGTTCACTTCAAATCTATTATCTGTGAAGAAAGCTACCATTGATCTTGATTGTCAAGTAGTATTCAGACCTGATGAAGTTGAGTTTCAAGATTTGAAGACTGGGAGAGTCATTGGCAGAGGAGACAGCAAGAATCAGCTATACCACCTCGACTTGGCTAAGACCTCTAATCCCTTTGATTCTATTTGCTTGAGTAGTACTGCTGAGAAGATTGATAGTATTACTTGGCATGCTAGATTAGGACATCCTCATGCTCGTGCCATTGAATTGATAATCCCTAATATGTCATTCAATCACTTGGATTGTGAAGCATGCATATTAGGAAAGCATTGTAGGACTGTTTTCCCAACATCTAAGACTACTTATGAGCATTGCTTTGATCTAGTTCACTCGGATGTGTGGACCGCTCCATGCATGTCTAGAGACAGCCATAAATACTTTGTAACATTCATTGATGAGAAGTCTAAGTATACATGGCTCACATTGCTTCCATCTAAAGATAAGGTGCTAGAAGCGTTTATGAACTTCCAAGCATATGTATCTAATCAATACAATGCTACTGTGAAGGTACTGAGATCAGACAATGGAGGTGAATACATCAGCAATGCCTTCAAGAGTCATCTAGCCAAGCATGGGATTGTGCATCAGACCAGTTGTCCCTACACACCACAGCAGAATGGTGTAGCTGAGAGGAAGAATAGGCACTTGATGGAGGTTGCTAGGTCGATGATGTTTCATGCAAATGTCCCAAAACGTTTTTGGGGAGATGCTGTACAGACTGCTTGCTATCTCATCAACCGGATCCCAACCAAGATACTGAAGAATCTGTCTCCATTTGAGGTGCTGAATAAGAGCAAGCCTTTTATTGATCACCTACGGGTATTTGGGTGTGTATGCTATGTCATGAGTCCAGGAGAACAGAGAAACAAGCTGGAGGCAAAGAGCACTAAGGCTATGTTCATTGGATACTCTATCACTCAGAAGGGATACAAGTGCTATGATCCTGAAGCAAGGAGAGTGATGGTATCTAGAGAAGTGAAGTTTATTGAATCAAAAGGGTATTATGAAGAAAAGGAGTGGGAAAATCTGAAGGATTTGTCTCAAGCTCCATCTGATAGAGCAACAACACTGAGGGTGCTGTTGGAGAAGCTAGGGATAGGGTTATCCCAGGATCAGGAATCTGGAAGAAGAGAGTCTTCCAATCCGACTAGTGAAGCTGAAAGAACAACTCCTCTTGATCATGAGAGGGGGAATGGAACTGAATCTCATGAGCAAGTGCATAATCAAGATTCAGGCCAGCATAATCAAGAGGTGACACAGGAAGTAGAGAGTGGTGCTCAGTCTAGTGGAGATGGGCAAAGAGAGTCTAATGGCTCAGATGAGAGTGGTACTCAGTCTAGTGGAGATTGGGAAGTGGATCCTGATGGGTCAAATGAGAGTGGTGCTCAATCAAGTGAAGATGGGCAAGAGCCACAAGAAGAACAAGTTCAGGAGCTGAGGAGGAGCACAAGGGTGAAGAGAGATGCTTCCAACTGGGTAAACACGAGAGTGTACTACAATGCCCAGGCTGTGGAGCATCCTTCTCAAGCTATGTGTTCCTTTGCAGAGTTTCCAGACGAGCATATAGCCTTCACAGTAAGCTTGGATGAGAGCTATATTCCAAGGACATATGAAGAAGCTATGGCTTTAAAGGAGTGGAGAGATTCAGTTGCTGATGAGTCCGGAGCCATGATTAAGAATGAAACATGGTATGAGAGTGAGCTGCCTAAAGGGAAGAAGGCAGTGACTAGTAAATGGGTGTTCACAATCAAGTTTCATCCTGATGGAAGAATAGAGAGGCGCAAGTCTAGGTTGGTGGCAAGAGGATTTACTCAGACATATGGTGAGGACTATGTTGAGACCTTTGCTCCTGTGGCTAAACTTCATACTATCAGGATTGTATTATCTTTAGCTGTGAATCTTGAGTGGGATTTGTGGCAAATGGATGTGAAGAATGCATTCCTTCAAGGAGAGTTGGAAGATGAAGTATACATGCATCCACCACCAGGTCTTGAACATCTAGTAAAGAAGGGTAATGTGTTGAGGTTGAGGAAAGCTATCTATGGTCTCAAGCAGTCTCCAAGGGCGTGGTACAACAAGTTGAGTACTACACTGAATGGGAGAGGGTTCAGAAAGTCAGAATTGGATCACACTCTCTTTACCCTAACCACCTCATCTGGTATTGTGGTATTACTTGTGTATGTGGATGATATCATCATCACAGGCAGTGATAAGGAAGGCATCAAGGCTACAAAGGAGTATCTCAAGGCAAGCTTTGAGATTAAAGACTTGGGGGAAATGAAGTATTTTCTTGGGATTGAGATATGCAGATCAAAGGAAGGATTGTTCATGTCTCAAAGGAAGTATGTGATTGATCTATTGAAGGGAGCAGATGCCTATGGAGGAAAGACAGCCAAGATGCCAATGGAGGATGGGTACAAGGTTCCACGTGAGGGGGAGATTGAGGATAGCAAGCCATTCCATGATCCTAAGCTGTATAGGAAGCTAGTGGGGAAGTTGATTTATCTTACCATTACTAGACCTGATGTATGCTTTGCGGTGAATCAAGTCAGTCAACACATGCAAGTTCCTAAGGAGCACCACTGGCGGATGGTGGAAAGGATCTTGATGTATCTGAATGGAACTACTGGTCTTGGAGTATGGATGGGATGTAACAAGAGTACTGAGGTTGTAGGCTACTGTGATGCGGATTGGGCTGGTGATAGAGCAGATAGAAGATCAACCACAGGCTATTGTACATTCATTGGTGGTAACTTGGTCACTTGGAAGAGTAAGAAGCAGAAGGTAGTGTCTTGTTCCAGTGCTGAGGCCGAGTATAGAGCAATGCTGAAGCTTACAAATGAGCTAGTGTGGATAAAAGGGATTTTGAAGCATCTGGAGATTATTCAAGCAACGCCAATGACAATGCATTGTGATAATCAAGCAGCTATCCACATTGCATCTAACTCTGTGTTCCATGAGAGAACAAAGCACATTGAGGTTGATTGTCACAAGGTGAGGCAGATGATGATTCTTGGGGTGATTCTACCTTGTTATACTCGGAGTGAGGATCAGTTAGCAGATGTGTTCACAAAGGCAGCAAGGCAAAAGACAATGGAGTCCATACACATCAGGTTAGGACTCATTGATCTCTCGCCTAAGGGCTAGTCTATACACTCTCCTGATCATGTGATCTCTACTCTTTTTCCTCATTAAGGTTTTGTCCCAATGGGTTTTCCTTAATGAGGTTTTAATGAGGGAGATCTCATGGTCCTTCCAAGCTTGACTTGTTCCACATGGTCAAGCTTGAGGGGGAGTGTTGAGATGAGAGAATAAATGGTTGATATATTGAGAGAGGAAGAGAGTTGGAGTAGACAGTAACTTTGGAGTTTTACTGTGGTAACTTTAGTTTAACCACAGTAACAACTTGGGAAGTTATCTGATGGCATGAGAAGGTAACTTAGTGAAGGGAAGAGAGTAAACTCGACCAAAGAGGATAAGGAAGGATAAGGGAGCCTTTGACAGCCTGTATGATGCTGGAAAGGAGAGGATGCTTTTCTACTAGTGCAAGCATGTGAGAAAGCACAGCCAAGTGATTCAAAAGGAGTTCCAGCCTGTCCTTTGACTACACATGCTTATACATTTCGAAATCCCTTGTTGCTCTCTCTTTATATACTTGTAAACCCTCATCAGTATTAATTAATGGAGTTTTGAGTCTCTCTCTCTAGTCTCTCTCTTGTTCTTAATCTCTAATCTCTTTAATTCTCAGATTAAACTTAATCACTCTTTAAATCACAAAATCTAATACCCAACCATTTTATGTATCAAAATCAAGCTTCTTACAAAGTGATTCATCCTGGTTTGATTGGATTGACGAAGAAGCTGTCCTATTCCCAAACTGGGAAACTGGAATCACCTGATTTGAAAGTGGGATAACTTCTTCATCCCAACTCCTATGAGATTTATTCAACTTCCTGGTGATTATCCAACACTTTATGTATCCAAATCAAGCTTCTTACAAAGTGATTCATCCTGGTTTGATTGGAACGACGGAGAAGCTGTCCTATTCCCAAACTAGGAAACTGGAATCACCTGATTAGAAAGTGGGATAACTTCTTCATCCCAACTCCTATGAGATTTATTCAACTTCCTGGTGTTTCTCCACTATTTTATGTATCAAAATCAAGCTTCTTACAAAGTGATTCATCCTGGTTTGATTGGAACGACGAAGAACCTGTCCTATTCCCAAACTGGGAAACTGGAATCACCTGATTAGAAAGTGGGATAACTTCTTCATCCCAACTCCTATTAGATTTATTAAACTTCCTGGTGATTCTCCAACACTTTATGTATCCAAATCAAGCTTCTTACAAAGTGATTCATCCTGGTTTGATTGGAAAGACGGAGAAGCTGTCCTATTCCCAAACTGGGAAACTGGAATCACCTGATTAGAAAGTGGGATAACTTCTGTTGACATGAAGAATAAAGCAAGAAGATAGGAACTTGGAGAACAAGGCTGTCCGTACAACCTAAGAGTGACTTGCAAGGAAAGGAAGCAAGTCATGAGTTAACCAACTCGGTCAAGTGATTAAAAGATCTCCTAGTGAGTGGGAATGTCGACATGTATCCGTTGAAGAGAAGTGAGTGGAGGAGTCACGGGTGTGTCTAAGAGAAGAGAGAGGGAGCTGACCGTTGGGAGCTGTCACTATCCCTCTTGCTGAACGAGCCATCCGCGGATCTGCCTCCTCTTTGTTTATTCTTTCCCTTGTACTATCTTCTCATTGTTTATGCATTCTTGTATGTCTTTAAATACCCTGTCATGTGTAACAAATCAAGTAAGGAAACTTATTCTCCTTCTATTCTCTTTGTCACACTCTCACGGAAACTCTCTCCATCTCTTACTCTTCTCTCTTAATCTCTCCTTAATCTTCTAAAACTCTCATGGTATCAGAGCAGCTGTGCTCTTGAGACCTAAATCTCTTTTTCTTCCGCGAACTCTCTGTGTTTTATTTCTATTTTTGGCAAAGTTCATCCTGTTCTTGAGGTGTTCTTCAATCTCATTTCCAGAATTTGCCAAAAATAGCAAAGTTCATCCAAAACTTTCGTTCCTCTTTCTCTCTTGATGGATACCTCCGAGAACCCAAAGATGGTGATGATACCAGTTACTCTCAAGGGTCCTAACTACCTGACATGGGCAAGACTTGCCAAAACAGCTCTCGGAGGCAGAGGCCTTTGGGAGATTGTTGAAGAAGGCCGCCCCACCAAGAAGACTGTTCTAGGAGAGGATGGCAAAGAAGTGGTGGTTGCGGATGCTGGGGATAAGAAGAAAGGTCAGGAGGACCTCATGGTGTTGTCTATCATCCAGAATAGCCTCGCCCCTTCTCTCCAAGAGGCTTATGCATTCTGTGAAACTTCCAAGGAGCTGTGGGATACTCTCAAGAAGGTGTATGCCAACAAATCCAACATCAGCAAGGTGTATGAAGTAAAAGGAGCAATCAACTCTCTAAGTCAAGAGGACACAGACTTTGATGCTCATTTTGGGAAGTTCCGGTCTCTATGGGCTGAGCTAGAGATGCTCAGACCCGCAACAATTGATCCGGATGTTCTACATGAAAGAAGGGAGCAAGATAAGGTCTTTGCCTTGCTGCTCACTCTCAACCCAGGGTATGATGACCTTATTAGGCACATACTGAGGAACAAGGAGCTTCCATCTCTAGATGAAGTGTGTGCTGAGATTCAGAAGGAGCACGGCTCAGTGGGTCTCTTTAAGAGAAAGGGGGAGCTAGTGATGGCCAATCAAGCTGAAGGAGCCGAGAGCAAACCTGCCGGAGTAGCCAACAAAGGGTACTACAAGCCGGAGGAAAAGAAAGTGTGGGTGTGTGATCATTGCAAGAGGAAGGGTCACGGCAAGGACAAGTGCTGGATACTTCACCCACACCTCAAACCGGCTAAGTTCAAGACTGATGGTCGAGCAAACTACTCAGGTGATGTAGGAGAAGCTTCCACGGCCTACCGCACTCATGAGGGCAAGGGAAACCAGGATGAGTCCATCAAGAAATCTGACATTGAGGCACTCATCAAAGCTCTCAAGGAGTCTGGTAAAACTCTTGGTTCCTCTCTTAGTGCATCATATCAATTGCCTAGGAGTTTATTCACGGCATTTCAAGTTGCTCATGAATCTGATAGAGTTAAACCCTTAGTCATAGACTCAGGAGCCTCTCATCACATGATTAGTGATTTAAACTTGATTAAAAATATCACTCCTGCAGTAGGAAATGTTATGATAGCTGATGGTAACAAGGTTCCAATTAAAGGCATAGGGGAACTTAAATTATTTGAGAAAGAATCCAAAGCCTTCTACATGCCTAGTTTCACTTCTAATCTATTATCTGTGAAAAGGGTGACCAATGACTTGAATTGCAATGTTATATTTACGCCTGATGATGTCTACTTTCAGGATATTGACTCATGTAGGTTGCTTGGCAAAGGTGTGAGCAAGGGAAACCTGTACTTGCTAGAAGACACTAAGCTTGCATCCGATCTATCTGTTGCTTTCAATTCAAGTTTTAATTTCCCTAAAGATGTAATGTGGCATGCTAGATTAGGACATCCTCATTCTCGTGCCTTGAACATCATGTTGCCTAGTATTTCATTCCAACAAGATTGTGAAGCTTGTATCTTAGGAAAACATTGCAAAACTGTATTTCCCAAGTCTAGTACAATCTATGAACACTGCTTTGATTTAATTCACTCGGATGTATGGACAGCTCCATGTCTTTCTAGAGAACATCACAAGTATTTTGTGACCTTTATTGATGAGAAATCCAAGTACACATGGATCACTCTCTTACAATCAAAGGATAGGGTCTTAGATGCATTTATAAACTTTGAAACATATGTCTCTAACCATTATAATGCCAAAGTTAAGATTTTGAGATCAGATAATGGAGGAGAGTACACCAGCAATGCATTCAAAGCCCATCTAGCCAAACGAGGTGTGATCCATCAAACCAGCTGTCCATACACTCCCCAACAAAATGGTGTGGCCGAGAGGAAGAACAGGCATCTCATGGAGGTCACTAGGAGCATGATGTTCCATACTAGTGTCCCAAAGAGCTTTTGGGGTGATGCGGTCCTAACTGCATGCTACCTGATCAACCGCATTCCTACCAGAGTTCTAAAAGACTACTCTCCATTTGAGGTATTGAACAAAGCTAAACCATCTATTGATCATATGCGTGTGTTTGGGTGCCTGTGTTTTGTTTTGAAACCAGGAGAACTGAGGAACAAACTGGAGGCTAAGAGCACAAGAGCTATGTTCATTGGGTATTCACCAAACCAGAAGGGCTATAAGTGCTATGAACCAGAGACTAGGAGAGTCTTGGTATCTAGAGATGTGAAGTTTGTAGAAACCAGAGGGTACTACAACAACAAGGATTGGAATGAGCTGGAGAACTTGTCTCAATCCGCATCAGATAGAGCAGCCAATCTCAGACAAGTCATGAGGAGACTTGGGGTCAGCTTACCTATGGAAGAGCCGGGACAAGCAGGATCAGATAATGTGGGAGGATCAAGCCGGTCTGAAGAGCAAACCGAGACAACTACAGATGAAGTTGAGATCCAAGAAGCTGCTCCCCTTGATCCTGAGGGGGGAAATCAGGGTGAACCACCTGTATCTGAGGAAGTTCATGATCAAGAAGAGCACCATGACCAAGAGGAGGAAGTAGAGGATCAGAATCAGAACTTGGAAGGTGGAGAAGGCACTCAGAATGAAAATGATCAGCCAGTACTTAGGAGAAGTACTAGGATCAAGAAGCCGGCTTCAAACTGGAACAACACCAGAGTCTACTTCAATGCAGAGGCAGTAGCTCACCCACCCAGTGGCGTGTGCTCCCTAGCTCACTATCCAGAAGAACATCAAGCCTTTGTGGGTTCATTGGATCAGGAATGGATACCAAGAACATATGCAGAAGCTATGGAAGATGATGAATGGAGGGAATCAGTGAATGATGAAATGGGAGCCATGGAGAGGAACAACACCTGGTATGAGACAGAGCTTCCAAAAGGAAAGAAAGCCGTGACCAGCAGACTCATACACACCATCAAGTATCTTGCAAATGGGAAGCCAGAAAGAAAGAAGACCAGATTGGTAGCAAGAGGATACACACAAGTTTATGGAGAAGACTATCTAGACACCTTTGCACCAGTGGCCAAGCTCCACACAATCCGGATTATCCTTTCATTGGCAGTAAATCAAGAGTGGGATCTTTGGCAAATGGATGTGAAGAATGCCTTCTTGCAAGGTGAACTAGAAGATGAGGTATATATGAGACCACCGCCGGGAATGGAAGAGATGGTGAAACCAGGGAATGTACTCAGACTCAGAAAAGCCATATATGGTTTGAAGCAATCACCAAGAGCTTGGTATCACAAGCTGAGCACTACACTGAATGGGAGAGGCTTTGTGAAGTCTCAAGCGGATCACACACTCTTCACTCTCACCAGCAAGCAAGGGATTGTTGTGATTCTAGTCTATGTGGATGATATCATCATCACTGGTTGTGACAAGGAGGGGATCAGTTCAACCAAGACCTTTCTTAAAGCCGCATTTGATATCAAAGACCTAGGAGAACTGAAGTACTTCCTCGGCATTGAGATGTGCAGATCAAAGGAAGGATTGTTCATGTCCCAAAGAAAGTATACCCTGGACATCTTAAAGGAGGCAGGAGATCTTGGAGGAAGACAAGCCAAGACACCACTTGAAGAAGGTTACAAGGTATTGCGAGAGGGGGAGTATGAAGATACTCCATTTGAAGACGTCAAGCAGTATAGAAGGATGGTTGGGAAGCTGATCTATCTAACCATCACTCGGCCAGATGTGTGCTTTGCAGTTAATCAAGTAAGCCAGCACATGCAAACTCCCAAGGTTCATCACTGGAACATGGTGGAGAGGATCCTAAGATACTTGAGAGAGGCGCCAGGTCAGGGTGTATGGATGGCTTGCAACAAGAACACTGAGGTGATAGGATACTGTGATGCAGATTGGGCTGGGGACAGAGTAGACAGAAGGTCAACCACCGGCTATTTGATATGATCATGGAAAGCACCAAGGACTGGAAGCATGAACCTGAACCTGAAGAGCTTGTAGCTGAGGATGCAACCTTGAAGAACATTTGGAAACAAGAAGAATACATTAGTCTTGGCCGAAGCTTGATCATCCAAGACACCTTAACCATCATTCAAGCTACTCCACCTTCAAGCTGATCATCATCTAGGCAAGTAGCTTGTGTGTGCTCTTTTCCTAACCTTTGGTTTTGTCCCACTGGGTTTTCCAAAGGAAGGTTTTTAACGAGGCCACAAGTCTACTTCTCCTATCTCCTAGATGATTGATCTTGGTCTGTCCACATGAAGACCTTATCTTATATTTTAAGCTATGCTTTTATGTTATTTAGTTTTCGAAAAACTCTAGTCTTTGTTGTGTTTCCAAGGGAGCCTTTGTCTTTATTTCCTTTGTATTTTCGAGACCTTGTGCATGTACAAGGCTTCTCCTTTATATTCTGGTCGTGGCCCCTTGTATCAGTATCCATCTTTTTATCAAAAACCTTTGTTTTCTCTTTTCTTCTTGCTTGTCGAGTTGATTGAGTGTTGGTGTGTAATATCCAACTTCTGGTGTGTAATATCCAGAGACTAAGGGCTCTAGTTTGGTGTGTCATATCCAATCTATTGCCTAGGAGTATCAAGGAGCCTTTCCGCAGCCTCTTGTGTCACCATTCGATCCACATACCTTGAGAAACTTGAGTCTTTTGA
Organism: Brassica napus; assembly: GCF_020379485.1. Lineage (NCBI taxonomy): Eukaryota > Viridiplantae > Streptophyta > Magnoliopsida > Brassicales > Brassicaceae > Brassica > Brassica napus. Next base: position 85,392 of record NW_026015657.1, read on the forward strand.
TTCGTTTCTGCAAGGATTATCCCATCTGTTCCAGAGCATCATCCTAGGATCTCATCAAGTGGTATCAGAGCAACTCTGGAAGGGAAGTGTTCATCTTTCTCTATGATTTTCGATTTGTCTCTTCATATTCATGCTAGAAACTGATAGATCTGTGTTGTGGCTGTCGAAATTTGATAGATTAAGTTTATCTGATTTCGTTTGTGTGTTAAAAACTCTTCATATACCTTGCTGAGAAAGTTTTCTGATTTACTTGATCAATCTGTTTCTGTTTCTGAAATTTCGAATTTGTTTCTGTCTTGATCTACTCTGTTTTGATTAAACTTGATGTACTAGACTTGAAAGTGAACCTGAAATCAAAATCTCTCTGTTCTGTTTCGAAATCAATCTGATCTGTTAGGTTTGTGATTTATCAGTTCTGTTCAGATTAGTTTTGATCTGTTTTAAATCATTGTTTGAGTTTCTAATTTGTTCTGAGAATTGTCTAAGGTTTTAAGCTTCAGTTTGAATCTGTTTCTGGTTTTGCAAATTGATTTTTGTTTTCTCTGTAGAACTTGTTACTGCTGTGTGTTGTTTTCTGTCTCAGGTACAATGGCAGGAGATCAGAAAGGAAAACTCACTAAGGAAGAAAGGCTGTTACTTAAATCTATGAATGCTCAAATGCAGCAGATGTTGGATACCAACATGGGTGAATTTCGAAAGGAGCTTAGACAAAAGTTTCTGCAGCAAACTGATGATCTTAGGCAGCAAAATAAAAAGAGAATGGACAAACAAAAGCTTGAGCCTAGACCACCAGATTCTGTTCCAAACGAATCAAGCAAGCATAAGTGGTATAAGGAAGAGGAAGCAGGACGTGGCCAACAGTCTTACAAACAGCCAGCCCACACTTCGAGCAGACCACATCAAGCTTCTCGCACTCCTAAATCAAATATTCATTCTTCTTACAATCAAATTGTCACTAAGCCTCAACTTTATGTTTTTACAGGGGAAGGTGATTATTTAAAGTGGGAAAGAACAATGGAGAAGTGGCTTTGCTACAACAAAATCCTGAAGAGAGAAGCATTGGCTTATGTGATGTCTCAGCTCAAAGGAAACGTTTTTAAGTGGTTGTTGCAAGAAGAAGATGATCGCAGGTACTACAAGGAACCAGCTATCACCACTTGGGAAGATCTGAAGTTGCTACTAGGGAAGAAGTATGCATCCAAAGGCCACACTTCTCTGAAATCTCCAAAGAAGAAAGTCATATCCGCAACAGACTTCAAAAGTGAAAAATCAGAAACCAAGATGGCTGATTATCAGAAAGAAATCAGCAGCCTTGTTAAGGAGATTCTTAAGACCAGCAAGCACTTAGACAAGCAGAAGAAGCTCCCAAAGAATCAAGAACCAGTTGCTACTGTCTCAGAACTCAATGATGCAGAACCAGACTCAGCTGCCCCAATTCAAGAAGCTCAAACCAAAACATCTATGGGAAAAGGAAAGTTTGAGAAAGAACAAGAGTTTTCTCTGTTCTTACCTCACTCTGAATCTAATTTTGATAATTCCTTTAATGAACTAACTTGTCTTGGACCGGTGCAACCGAGTAGAATTGTTTCAGTGTCACAGGTTGCAAAAGAAGACTCAGCAGAAAAAGAACCAGAGAGTACAACACAAGAAGAACAACAGAAAAACTTGCAGACAAAATCAGCTCATGAATCTTTGTCTTATGATCTGCAAGAGCACTGTAAGGAGTTTAATATGGTTGCTTCTGTGCCTAGAATGTTTGTTAAAGTGAGTACTGAAGACATAAAACGTTTTGGTCTTGATAAAGTAAAAGATTTTTGTGTTTCAAAATCTGTTTTTGATAACATGTTTAAATCTTTTAAAGAAATTAAACCAGAAATCATCTTTGATCAAAAACGTTTTCAAAATCAAAATAATAACATTTCTGGTCATATTCTGAGTTTTGATCATTTTCTGAAACATGTCAAAAGTTTTGATCATTTTGAAAAGGTTTTAGAGCTTGAATTGAAACAATCTGATTTCTGTTTGAAACCTTGTGATTCATTTGCTAGAACTGAAGAAAGGAGTTTTGTTACGAACTTCCATGTGCATAAACTGATCCTTGATAATTCTTGTGTTTCTGCTTATGTATTGAATGAACCTAAGAAGTTGCAGGAACCGAAATTGCATCAATCTGATTTTAGATTTAAATTTGTGAAATCTGCAAAGTTCACTAAGTTTGAGCTTGATTGTTTGTGTGCTGAAAATGATTCTAAACATGTAGGTTGGTTCTTTGATGATATTCTAGTGTATAACACTTTCTTTGATAAACCTGCTGCACAATTGAAACTAGATATCACTGATTCTGAATGTGTGAACTTGAACCTTAATGATATCTGGGTCTGCAGTATTTTCTTTGATATGCATAATAGATGGAGGAATCATGCTGTTTTGTGCTTTGGAGACATTCTGGTCTACAACACTTTCTTTGACATGATAACACACTTGACTTGTCCAAAAAGAGCTGAGAAGTGTACAGGTAAAAAGAGGGGCTATACTGATGAGTCCTTGGCAAAGTTGGAGATGCAACAATCAAATCTTGGAAGCTGTCTAGCCGCCAACTCTGACATAGGAGCAGTCCGAGGATCATATCTCAGCAACCAGAAGGAATTAAGCAACAAACTCAACTGCAATGGAAACTACACTCATCAGGGTCTCACGTCGAACTGGAATCATGTCCAAAGCTTTTCAAATGAAAGAGTTATGGGTTCTACAAGACGGGTGATTCTGTGTTTGCTTTGTCTGAACTTTTCTGAGTGTAGAACATCTCAATCCTATCTATGGCGACCAGGTGAGCATGCTAAGGTAACTAGTCATGTTTTCAAGAGTTCTTTTATTGATTACACAGATATGATGCACTTGTTTTTGCCAAAAGAGTCATGTGCAGATTATATGGAAGCTTTGAAGAATGCAAAGAGAAAGAACAAGCGTGAGGAAGACAAACGTTTCAAGCCGCCTGATCTAAGCCAGGAGAGACATCATGACGTCACTTGCTTCATCCTCATCAAAGAAGCACCTCCAGATGCAGCATACAAGCCAAAACCGATAAAATACAACTTTGGGATAATACTCTTACTCTATGATGTTTTTGCTTGTGTTCACTTATCTTGTTTCAATGTATCAGGTTTAAGTAATGCCTCAGGAGTAAGGAGAGCCAAATGGATCAGTCCCTTCTATATAATAGAACCAGTCAGCGACAATGCCTATCAAAGAGGCTTGCAAGGTAAGTGTAATCTGATTATAAACTCTGATGTTACTGACTTGGTCCCTTCTATTGCAGGTAACACAGATTTGAGGACAAATCTTTTTGAAGTGGGAGGGGATGATATGATCATGGAAAGCACCAAGGACTGGAAGCATGAACCTGAACCTGAAGAGCTTGTAGCTGAGGATGCAACCTTGAAGAACATTTGGAAACAAGAAGAATACATTAGTCTTGGCCGAAGCTTGATCATCCAAGACACCTTAACCATCATTCAAGCTACTCCACCTTCAAGCTGATCATCATCTAGGCAAGTAGCTTGTGTGTGCTCTTTTCCTAACCTTTGGTTTTGTCCCACTGGGTTTTCCAAAGGAAGGTTTTTAACGAGGCCACAAGTCTACTTCTCCTATCTCCTAGATGATTGATCTTGGTCTGTCCACATGAAGACCTTATCTTATATTTTAAGCTATGCTTTTATGTTATTTAGTTTTCGAAAAACTCTAGTCTTTGTTGTGTTTCCAAGGGAGCCTTTGTCTTTATTTCCTTTGTATTTTCGAGACCTTGTGCATGTACAAGGCTTCTCCTTTATATTCTGGTCGTGGCCCCTTGTATCAGTATCCATCTTTTTATCAAAAACCTTTGTTTTCTCTTTTCTTCTTGCTTGTCGAGTTGATTGAGTGTTGGTGTGTAATATCCAACTTCTGGTGTGTAATATCCAGAGACTAAGGGCTCTAGTTTGGTGTGTCATATCCAATCTATTGCCTAGGAGTATCAAGGAGCCTTTCCGCAGCCTCTTGTGTCACCATTCGATCCACATACCTTGAGAAACTTGAGTCTTTTGATTCGTTTCTGCAAGGATTATCCCATCTGTTCCAGAGCATCATCCTAGGATCTCATCACTATTGTACATTCATTGGAGGGAATCTGGTCACTTGGAAGAGCAAGAAGCAGAAGGTGGTGTCTTGCTCAAGTGCAGAAGCAGAGTACAGATCAATGAGGAAGCTAACCAGTGAGCTTATCTGGATAAAGGGGCTTCTAGGCGACTTGGGAATTGAGATCACCACTCCCATGACCATGCATTGTGACAATCAAGCTGCAATACACATTGCATCCAACTCAGTCTTCCATGAGAGGACAAAACACATAGAAGTGGACTGTCACAAGGTGAGACAAGCAGTAGAACAGCAAGTGATCCTCCCATGCTATACAAGAAGTGAGGATCAGCTGGCTGACATCTTCACCAAGGCAGCCAGCAGCAAAGTTTGTGAGTCCATTCTTCCAAGACTTGGACTCATAAACCTTCCATGTCAATGATCCCCTCACCATGGAGTATTCTACTCTTTTTCCTTTGCTTGGTTTTTATCCCAAGTGGTTTTTCCAAGTAAAGGTTTTAATGAGGGAATGCTTCATGGATTTCCAAGCTTGACACTCACTACTGTCAAGCTTGAGGGGGAGTGTTGACATGAAGAATAAAGCAAGAAGATAGGAACTTGGAGAACAAGGCTGTCCGTACAACCTAAGAGTGACTTGCAAGGAAAGGAAGCAAGTCATGAGTTAACCAACTCGGTCAAGTGATTAAAAGATCTCCTAGTGAGTGGGAATGTCGACATGTATCCGTTGAAGAGAAGTGAGTGGAGGAGTCACGGGTGTGTCTAAGAGAAGAGAGAGGGAGCTGACCGTTGGGAGCTGTCACTATTGTTGAAATGAAGAAGGGAATGACCAGAAGAAGAAGCTGGTTCATGATCCAAGTTTGATATTGTAGAGGAAGTAATCTGGATACTTCAAAGATGAGACTGGTTCATACAGACTTGTGAACCAAGTTATGGTTAGAGTGGAGAAGGAAGAAGCATGGCTGAGTGTGATCCATTGATCTTATAAATAAAGAAGACAAAGAGAAGAAGAGATACTTGAAAAGATTCAGGTCTGGAAAACCTTGCTACACAAGGCAGTCCGTACAGTCTTGGCTTCCAAGTTACCTAGAGTGACTTGGATGGTAAGGCAGGTGAGGAACTCGTACAGCTTGATCTTCTGAAGCAGATTTGAAGTTAAAATGGAGCATCAGACCGTTGGAGAGAGCTGAGACAAGTTGGGAATTAAATAGAGTAAAAGTCACATGTGCATAAGAGGATGAACCTGCTGTCACTTTCACCCAACCAGACTGTGCCCATCTCTCTCCCCTGTCACTCTCTACTCCCTCTGGTCGAGATTCACCTTGGCTGTACCTTCCTGGCTTCACCAGAAAACCCTACAATATTATTTGTTTAGTAAAACCCTGTTTTAGTATTTGTTTAATATGTGTGCTTGTCTATTTAAGACAATGTTGTATCTGATTGTAAACTAAGGAGAGTAAAACTCTTTCTTCACATACTCTGGTTACTAAACTCTCAGATTCTCCTATTCTCTCTATTCTCTTGTCTCTCACGACCTCCATTACTCTCTTATACTCTAGCATACTCAGAAACTCTCCCAAACACTTTATACTCTTTCTTCACTCTCTCATTACTTTCAATTGCTCATCAATCACTCTCTCTGGTTTCATACTGAACCAGAAGCTTATTCTCATCATATTCCTTTTATTTCATCTCAATTCTTTCATGGTATCAGAGCCACAAGCTCTTGAGAACCTATATTGCTTCCGCAAATTATCCCTGTCCAAATTCTCTCTTTAAAAATCTGTTCAAACCTGTTTGTTACATCCTTTTATCCTCTGGTCCAAAGGTTTTCCAGGAGGGAAAAGCCTCACCAGAACTCAAGATAAAGGAGTATCTCAGTCTCTGGAACTCAAGAAAGTCTTAGCTCAGTTCAGCAAGCTTCATCAAAGTCCAGTCTTTCAAATCCTGTCCCTTTCAAACCAGTAGGAACATCCTATTATCCACTGGTCCAAAAATCTTCAAGATGATGAATATTCAAGCATGGGCGAGTTCAGTGAAGCTCAAAACTCCAAACTACTCTCTCTGGGTCAGAATGATGAAGAAAAACCATAGAGGCAAAGGTGTTTGGAGCCATACTTCAGATGAAGCTCCATGGAAAATCTGCAAGGTCTTTGCTCATGTTAATGAGAGACAACCAGAAGCTCAGTCTCTGTCCAACAAATCCTACTTCAAGTTGGAAGAGAAGAAAGGTCAGAAGAGTCAGCACTGCAAGGAAGGACTCACTAAGGATAGGTGGTGGATATTCAATCCACATCTGAAACAAATGTACTTTCAATAAGCCCCCATGGGCTGGAGAGTCAAGAAACCAGCTCAGGTTTCTTGAGAGTAAGCGGAATCTTCTACTCTAATAAAAGCACTGTGTGTGCTGGTCGTTTGTGTTGTCTTAGGGTGTTTAGAAACTAGCTTGTTGTTCTTGTCTAGTTTCTACACATGAAAAGACTGTCCAATTGTCATTTTGTCTAAGTATTTGTCTGCCTTAGAATTTTGTTAAGAGTCTTAGTGCTATTTTTAATCTCTGTCTCTGAAAAAAAAAAAATGCCATTATATTATTCTAATCTTGTCTAGAAAATTGTCTGGTTTATTTGCTTCAAAATTGTCAAGAAAAAGTTTAGAAATTTCTTTTAAAATGTTGTTTAGACCTGGTGTTAGGTTGTGATGTTTCTATGTTACCTGAATGGTTAGTTATGATAATTAGGATTCAGTGTTGTTGCTTGAATAGTTTCAAGAAAGTTTTATGTCCATTGTGTTCTTTGTTAAGGTGTTTTTGGAGATCAGACTTGGTGAGAAACCATGTTCTGATCTCTTTATTGTCTTTTGATACCTGTCTTTAGTTGTGGTGACAGGTTATTAAATGTTATGTGATGACCTTTACACATCAAGCACAAGCTCAAAGCTCACACCCTCTTGAAGACTGCTCAAACCGACTTTCTCAAATTTACTTCAATATGGAGTCAACAAAAGCCACGGTCCTCTCAGTCATTCTCAGGGTTCCTATCTGATCCCCTGGTCGTGTATGGTGAAGTCAAATCAGCAAGAAGAAACAATGAGAAGCCATTTCATCTCATGTTCTTAAAAGCACTCAAATTCAGCCATGCTTCAAGGAAAGTTCACAGGCGGATGATGTCCAATAGAACCAAGAAGACCAGGAGGACAGGAGGGGATCCAAGGGTGAGCTTTACAAACAGGGCCAAACACACAAGGAAAAGGAGTTGGGTAATGAATCCAAAACTCAAATCCACCAAGCTCAGATGAGTAGTGTGTATATGAAGGTTCAAGGAACCAGCCCAGGTTCCTTGGCTGTAAGTTAAACCTCCTAAACCTGAACAATAGCTTGTGTAATGTGTCTGGTCGTTTTTGAGTGATGGTTTAGAGTCCAATGGATCATGATAAGTTGCTAGAAGTTGCATTTTGTCTTAATCTTATCATCTGTGGTTGTTTTTGTTCCTAGAAGTGTCTGCCTAGGTTGTCATGCATCCATGATATATTGATATCGATTGGGAGTCCTTTAATTGTCATGTCTGCCTTGAGATTGTTAAGTATCTAGGAGTGTTCCTAGATGTGTGGTGTATTCATGCTGTTGTTGAAATTGATTAGGTTATTAGCCTAGTCTTCTTTAGCATCTGGATTGTCTTAAAAATGCATATTGGATTGTATTAAAGAGGCATACATATTGTTCCTGGTGCATTCATATTGTTTCTAAAGCTGTCATAGGAGGTGATAAGCTCTTTTGCAATCTGTTTTTTTTTTAAGCAGTGGCGACCAGTCTTCATTTTATTCAATGATCTGGTCCCATGCTGATGTTACTGATCCCTATCTGAGTTGTAATGGTGTGTAGGACACAGGATGTGACTATTAGACCAGAAGCAGCAACAGGAAAAGGGATATACCCATGTTGATCAGAGCCTGCACAAGATGCATATTCCTGAACATGGAGAAAAGAGACCATGTTGTTCAGAGCCTACACTTGGTGTATATTACTGACCATGGAGAGACATCTTATGAGTGGAATCAGTTGGCTTAAGCGCAGGCGTAGGAGCTGTTGTGCTCCTGGTTCAAGAGACTCACAAGGAAGGCCATCACCTAAGTCATGAGGAGACTGGTGGTCCAAAGACATTGGAGCTGAAGGCAAATGGTGATCCAGTTGGCTTAAGCGCAGATGTTGGTATTGTTGTGCTCCTGGAAGATGGTGAACTGGTTGGCTTAAGCGCAGATGTTGGTATTGTTGTGCTCCCAGTTCAAAACTCATTGAAGCTCACGTTCAAGCTTGTCACTATACTCAGTCAAGCTTGAGGAGGGGAATATCAGTGAGCTACCAAAAGATCCATGAAGCTTATTATATCCAGTGTCCCATTTCCTCATAGAAGACCAGCAAGAGGTTGGCAAATTAAAAGAGGACTTAAGTGATCAGTCTGAAGAAGCTGTCACTCCTCACTGTTCTTACCAGCCAGATGCAAGGATTATTCAATCAGGGACATTCTTGGCTAAGCAATCACATGATGGTGGCAAATTATGTAGTTGCAAAGTCCCCCTACATGTTGAAACTTCAAGAGAACAATGCAAAGGCTGGTTGAGAGAAGGAATGGCGTGGAGGATTCAAATGCTCTGCACTCCTCATCAACATTCCAGAAACTAATGCAAGGGGAGTACCTAAAACCATCCTTATTCTTATGTGAGAATAGGTTTTCCCCTTGAGAATTGATACATGCATTCTTTGTATGATTGAATCAGGTACCTATTGAGCTTATGAACAAAGACAAGCTTTGTCTCAACCCCTAAATAGAGGCAAGAAGCTAGAAGAAAGGGGGAGACAAGCTCAGGTCATAAGAAGAAGCTCAAAGGTGATTTGATGGTGAAGGAATTGGCGCCAATCCAAGTTTGCAAGTAGTGGATTCACTCTTGCATTACTCAGTACCAACCGTGTGATTGAGCTCACCATTCTTATAAAAGGGAAGCACCTTAAACTCATCTCAATACATTCTTGATTGTCCTTATACTTAAACTATTATTGAGTTTGATGTGATGAGTGCATTTCCTTAAGAACTGATGCACTTTTGAAATGATGTATCAGGTACCAAAATAAGTTTGAGCCTCACTGAAGATGATGATGATGATCCGGTCATGTCCTAGCCTTCCTAAGGTAGTTGAAGCCAGTTGAGAGAGAGAGAGACCCTAAACCGGCCACAAAATGATCCAGCCTGCCACTTGTGCTCAAGGATAGCAAGTTATGGTGATTCATACTTGCTATACCTATTAGGCCACGATCCAGAGCCTAAGGACTCCACCATGATGAATCTGAAGTTCCTTAGGCTCACTGGCCAATCCCTAAGCTTTGTAGAAACTCCACTCTTTTTCCCTTAGCAAGTTTTGTCCCAATGGGTTTTCTTGCTAAGGTTTTTAATGAGGGAGCTTCTTCAAGGTTCCAAGCTTGTCCAAGGATCTCCTATGGTCAAGCTTGAGGGGGAGTGTTGAAATGAAGAAGGGAATGACCAGAAGAAGAAGCTGGTTCATGATCCAAGTTTGATATTGTAGAGGAAGTAATCTGGATACTTCAAAGATGAGACTGGTTCATACAGACTTGTGAACCAAGTTATGGTTAGAGTGGAGAAGGAAGAAGCATGGCTGAGTGTGATCCATTGATCTTATAAATAAAGAAGACAAAGAGAAGAAGAGATACTTGAAAAGATTCAGGTCTGGAAAACCTTGCTACACAAGGCAGTCCGTACAGTCTTGGCTTCCAAGTTACCTAGAGTGACTTGGATGGTAAGGCAGGTGAGGAACTCGTACAGCTTGATCTTCTGAAGCAGATTTGAAGTTAAAATGGAGCATCAGACCGTTGGAGAGAGCTGAGACAAGTTGGGAATTAAATAGAGTAAAAGTCACATGTGCATAAGAGGATGAACCTGCTGTCACTTTCACCCAACCAGACTGTGCCCATCTCTCTCCCCTGTCACTCTCTACTCCCTCTGGTCGAGATTCACCTTGGCTGTACCTTCCTGGCTTCACCAGAAAACCCTACAATATTATTTGTTTAGTAAAACCCTGTTTTAGTATTTGTTTAATATGTGTGCTTGTCTATTTAAGACAATGTTGTATCTGATTGTAAACTAAGGAGAGTAAAACTCTTTCTTCACATACTCTGGTTACTAAACTCTCAGATTCTCCTATTCTCTCTATTCTCTTGTCTCTCACGACCTCCATTACTCTCTTATACTCTAGCATACTCAGAAACTCTCCCAAACACTTTATACTCTTTCTTCACTCTCTCATTACTTTCAATTGCTCATCAATCACTCTCTCTGGTTTCATACTGAACCAGAAGCTTATTCTCATCATATTCCTTTTATTTCATCTCAATTCTTTCAACTATCCCTCTTGCTGAACGAGCCATCCGCGGATCTGCCTCCTCTTTGTTTATTCTTTCCCTTGTACTATCTTCTCATTGTTTATGCATTCTTGTATGTCTTTAAATACCCTGTCATGTGTAACAAATCAAGTAAGGAAACTTATTCTCCTTCTATTCTCTTTGTCACACTCTCACGGAAACTCTCTCCATCTCTTACTCTTCTCTCTTAATCTCTCCTTAATCTTCTAAAACTCTCAACTTCTTCATCCCAACTCCTATGAGATTTATTCAACTTCCTGGTGTTTCTCCACCATTTTATGTATCAAAATCAAGCTTCTTACAAAGTGACTCATCCTGGTTTGATTGGAACGACGAAGAAGCTGTCCTATTCCCAAACTGGGAAACTGGAATCACCTGATTTGAAAGTGGGATAACTTCTTCATCCCAACTCCTATGAGATTTTTTCAACTTCCTGGTGTTTCTCCAACCCTTTATGTATCCAAATCAAGCTTCTTACAAAGTGATTCATCGTGGTTTGATTGGAACGACGAAGAAGCTGTCCTATTCCCAAACTGGGAAACTGGAATCACCTGATTAGAAAGTGGGATAACTTCTTCATCCCAACTCCTATGAGATTTATTCAACTTCCTGGTGTTTCCCCACCATTTTATGTATCCAAATCAAGCTTCTTACAAAGTGATTCATCCTGGTTTGATTGGATTGACGAAGAAGCTGTCCTATTTCCAAACTGGGAAACTGGAATCACCTGATTTGAAAGTGGGATAACTTCTTCATCCCAACTCCTATGAGATTTATTCAACTTCCTGGTGATTATCCAACACTTTATGTATCCAAATCAAGCTTCTTACAAAGTGATTCATCCTGGTTTGATTGGAACGACGGAGAAGCTGTCCTATTCCCAAACTGGGAAACTGGAATCACCTGATTAGAAAGTGGGATAACTTCTTCATCCCAACTCCTATGAGATTTATTCAACTTCCTGGTGATTATCCAACACTTTATGTTTCCAAATCAAGCTTCTTACAAAGTGATTCATCCTGGCTTGATTGGAACGACGAAGAAGCTGTCCTATTCCCAAACTGGGAAACTGGAATCACCTGATTAGAAAGTGGGATTACTTCTTCATCCCAACTCCTATGAGATTTATTCAACTTCCTGGTGTTTCTCCACCATTTTATGTATCAAAATCAAGCTTCTTACCAAGTGATTCATCCTGGTTTGATTGGAACGATGAAGAACCTGTCCTATTCCCAAACTGGGAAACTGGAATCACCTTATTAGAAAGTGGGATAACTTCTTCATCCCAACTCCTAAGAGATTTATTCAACTTCCTGGTGATTCTCCACCATTTTATGTATCAAAATCAAGCTTCTTACAAAGTGATTCATCATGGTTTGATTGGAACGACGAAGAAGCTGTCCTATTCCCAAACTGGGAAATTGGAATCACCTGATTTGAAAGTGGGATAACTTCTTCATCCCAACTTCTATGAGATTTATTCAACTTCCTGGTGATTCTCCACCATTTTATGTATCAAAATCAAGCTTCTTACAAAGTGATTCATCATGGTTTGATTGGAACGACGAAGAAGCTGTCCTATTCCCAAACTGGGAAATTGGAATCACCTGATTTGAAAGTGGGATAACTTCTTAATCCCAACTCCTATGAGATTTATTCAACTTCCTGGTGATTCTCCAACACTTTATGTATCCAAATCAAGCTTCTTACAAAGTGATTCATCCTGGTTTGATTGGAACGACGAAGAAGCTGTCCTATTCCCAAACTGGGAAACTGGAATCACCTGATTTGAAAGTGGGATAACTTCTTCATCCCAACTCCTATGAGATTTATTCAACTTCCTGGTGTTTCTCCAACACTTTATGTATCCAAATCAAGCTTCTTACAAAGTGATTCATCCTGGTTTGATTGGAACGACGAAGAAGCTGTCCTATTCCCAAACTGTGGAATCACCTGATTAGAAAGTGGGATAACTTCTTCATCCCAACTCCTATGAGATTTATTCAACTTCCTGGTGTTTCCCAACCATTTTATGTATCAAAATCAAGCTTCTTACAAAGTGATTCATCCTGGTTTGATTGGATTGACGAAGAAGCTGTCCTATTCCCAAACTGGGAAACTGGAATCACCTGATTTGAAAGTGGGATAACTTCTTCATCCCAACTCCTATGAGATTTATTCAACTTCCTGGTGATTATCCAACACTTTATGTATCCAAATCAAGCTTCTTACAAAGTGATTCATCCTGGTTTGATTGGAACGACGGAGAAGCTGTCCTATTCCCAAACTGGGAAACTGGAATCACCTGATTAGAAAGTGGGATAACTTCTTCATCCCAACTCCTATGAGATTTATTCAACTTCCTGGTGTTTCTCCACCATTTTATGTATCAAAATCAAGCTTCTTACAAAGTGATTCATCCTGGTTTGATTGGAACGACGAAGAACCTGTCCTATTCCCAAACTGGGAAACTGGAATCACCTGATTAGAAAGTGGGATAACTTCTTCATCCCAACTCCTATTAGATTTATTAAACTTCCTGGTGATTCTCCAACACTTTATATATCCAAATCAAGCTTCTTACAAAGTGATTCATCCTGGTTTGATTGGAAAGACGGAGAAGTTGTCCTATTCCCAAACTGGGAAACTGGAATCACCTGATTAGAAAGTGGGATAACTTCTTCATCCCAACTCCTATGAGATTTATTCAACTTCCTGGTGTTTCCCCACCATTTTATGTATCAAAATCAAGCTTCTTACAAAGTGATTCATCCTGGTTTGATTGGATTGACGAAGAAGCTGTCATATTCCCAAACTGGGAAACTGGAATCACCTGATTTGAAAGTGGGATAACTTCTTCATCCCAACTCCTATGAGATTTATTCAACTTCCTGGTGTTTCTCCAACACTTTATGTATCCAAATCAAGCTTCTTACAAAGTGATTCATCCTGGTTTGATTGGAACGACGAAGAAGCTGTTCTATTCCCAAACTGAGAAACTGGAATCACCTGATTAGAAAGTGGGATAACTTCTTCATTCCAACTCCTATTAGATTTATTCAACTTCCTGGTGTTTCTCCAACCCTTTATGTATCCAAATCAAGCTTCTTACAAAGTGATTCATCCTGGTTTGATTGGAACGACGAAGAAGCTGTCCTATTCCCAAACTGTGGAATCACCTGATTAGAAAGTGGGATAACTTCTTCATCCCAACTCCTATGAGATTTATTCAACTTCCTGGTGTTTCCTGTTGAACTGAAGAGAAGATGGAGCTTGTACAAGAATAGGGCAAGCTCTAGAAGATGTCTAGAAGAGTTCAACCAAGCTTCAGAAGTGTTCTGAAGGAGTTATCTTGTGAAGTTAAGTCTAGGAAAGACTTAGACTGATCATGTGGAGGCTTTGGAGGAGTTAAAGAGAAGATGGAAGTATGGTGCAAAGATAGGGCGTTCGGTACGGCCATGGTACGGCCTAAGGTGATCCAAGAAGGTGTAAGGGTTAACCATAGAAGGAAGTTGGATGAAGGCATAGGACGAGTGTACGGACCTCAAGGCCGTACAGCGTCCGTACATCCCATCCGGTCCAGCCATCACTCGGATCAGTCTTGATCAAGTTGTGCAATGTGTGGGCGCGGCAGGTTTGAATTACCAAGGCCGTTGAAGGCTTATGGAGGGAAGGAATATGCTGAGCATCTTGTATAGATAAGGAGCAAGCTGTAAAGTGAAAGCAAAAGCAAAAGGTAAAGGCAAAAGGAGAAGCATGTATCTGGTCACATAAGGAGCAAGATACATTGGCGCCTTCAGTCTCCTGTTGCCTAGAAATAGGTGCAAGGTCTTCAATCATGTAAAGATCCCCCTTGGTTGCTCCTTGCCCAATCAACTTACTGCTCTTAATATCCTGAAACTTAACATCATTAGGACTGAAAATAACATTGCATTGAAGATCAGTAGTGCATTTCTTAACTGATAAAAGATTAGAGGTGAACTCAGGCATGTAAAAAGCTTTTGAATCCTTATTAAACAAGTTCAGTTTACCAATGCCCCTAATGGGAATTCTATCTCCATTTGCAATCATAACATGTCCAAGGGCAGGTTCTATGTCTTTTATCAGATTGTTATCACTAATCATGTGATGAGATGCACCAGAGTCAATTATCAATGGTTTATGCAAGCTCCTAGCAGTCTTGGTTCTAGATGTTTCATTTTCAGCTTTCAGGCTCTTAACTACTCCTAACAATCTATCAGTTATGCTAGTATGAGCAGTGGCAGTACATGAGATTTTAAAAATGTCTAACAGTTTATCAGAGATACTAGGTAATGTATGAGCAGAGTATGAGTATCCAAGAGTGTTGCCTAGCATTTTACCAGACTCCTGAGGGCTCGGATGAAAGCCTCAAAGTCAGCCTTGGTGATCACCTCCTGAGAAGTTAGAGCTCTGCCTTCACTTTCCCGCCTTGACATTTGGACTAGCCCCTGATGAGCCGGCACCACTTGCTTCAGCAGAAAGGTGAGCCTTAGCTTCTCTATCCTTGTTGAACTTGCTAGGCCTGAGGTGTGGATGTAGGATCCAGCACTGACTCTTCTTATGCCCCTGCCGCTTGCAATGCTCACAGCTACCCTCATACTTCTCATACTTCCTTCCATCTCCACGGTACGCTGCCTTGTTTGCTTGCGCCTCTTCTGCTTTATGAGCCGTGGACATTCCCTTCTTGCCTCCAAACAACCCAAGAGAGCCTTCCTCCTTCTGAAGTTGAGCGCATACCTCCTCCATGGATGGGAGAGTAGGTGATCTCAGGATATGCTTGATCACATCCTGGTAGCTTTCATCTAGAGTCATCAATAGCCCAAACACCTGATCTTGCTCTCTCCTCTCAATGAGCGATTCCTCATCAGTTGTGTTGGGTCTAAGACTCTCAAGTTCGGACCACAAAGCTCCAAACTTCCCCATGTGCTTGGTGAGATCTTCTCCATCTTGCCTCAAGACACTGATGGTTGCTTCAGATCAACACACCCGGCTTATGTTGGACTTGTTAAGACCTCTTATGGAGCATGTCCCAAAGGCGCTTAGGAGTCTCAAGTGCACGTAAGCTTCAAGTATGGGAGCTCCAGGGAGGCATGGAGACAGACAGGCCAAGAGTTCTTGCTTTAGGCTAAAGTCTGTTGCTTCAGGCTACCGGAAATCTGGAGCTGCTTCACATCTTCTTTGGTACAACAAGGACCATCAAGTGAAGAGAAGAAACAACCGGAATGAGTGGGGGTGGTTCTCACAAATGAAAACAACTCTGAAAAGGTGTGGAGTTTGGAGAAACCATGAGAAGGAAGAGTCTTTGAAGGGTAAAGCTGCTGAGAAAGATCAGACAGCAAGAGAAACAAGTGGAGATTGCTTTAGTCTTGAAGAAAGTATACTGCTTGAGAAGATTGAAGATGTTTATGAGAACAAGATCAATCTTAGGAGAGTGTGTGAAGTCAAGAAGGTGATCAGTGAAGCTAAGCAAGGAAGAGAAGAGTTCAATAACCATGTGAGGAAGCTACAACACTTGTGGGTTGAACTACAAGGGTTGAGATCCCATGTGGATGGGGATGCTACACCAGAGCAAGAGATGGTCTTGAAGCTCTTGGCGAGCATGGAGTCATCATATGGGTGGCTGGTGGAGATGGTTCTAAGAGGGGAACAGCTTCCGGAAATGGAAGAGATCTGTGTGCTTATAAGAAGGGCGTATGAGATAATGAGAGATGATGAGAGGCTAACCATGAGTAGGAGTGAGAGCTCATGGAAGCCAAATGGGAGTAGGAGTGAGAGCTTCCAGAAGCTAACCATGAGTAGGAGTGAGGGCTCATGGAGGCTAACCGGGAGTAGGAGTGAGGGCTTCCGGAAGAGGAGGAGGTGCAGAATGCTATCCAAAGCTTATGTCAACATAGGAAAGGGTAGGAAGAGAGTTGTGGGAGAGTGTTCTTACTCAGCCTACATGGGGGAATCAGTAGAAGACAGTGGGGTGTTAAGAGAGCAGGAGAAAGGGAGTGGAGCTGATGATCGCATCACCAGGAAGGAATGGAGAGTGTTCATGGAACATGTACAAGCCTTAGCAGCAAGCAAGAAGCATGCTATACAATCCGGAGCTTCTAAACCCATGGTGATTGATTCTGGAGCAAGTCATCATATGATCAGTGATAGGAGGCTTATAAGTGAGATCAAGGCTGCAACAGGGAGTGTTAGGATAGCTAATGGTGCTATGATCCCAATAGAAGGAGTGGGAAAGCTCAAACTGTTTGAGAAGGACACGGCTGCCTTCTACATGCCTCAGTTCACTTCAAATCTATTATCTGTGAAGAAAGCTACCATTGATCTTGATTGTCAAGTAGTATTCAGACCTGATGAAGTTGAGTTTCAAGATTTGAAGACTGGGAGAGTCATTGGCAGAGGAGACAGCAAGAATCAGCTATACCACCTCGACTTGGCTAAGACCTCTAATCCCTTTGATTCTATTTGCTTGAGTAGTACTGCTGAGAAGATTGATAGTATTACTTGGCATGCTAGATTAGGACATCCTCATGCTCGTGCCATTGAATTGATAATCCCTAATATGTCATTCAATCACTTGGATTGTGAAGCATGCATATTAGGAAAGCATTGTAGGACTGTTTTCCCAACATCTAAGACTACTTATGAGCATTGCTTTGATCTAGTTCACTCGGATGTGTGGACCGCTCCATGCATGTCTAGAGACAGCCATAAATACTTTGTAACATTCATTGATGAGAAGTCTAAGTATACATGGCTCACATTGCTTCCATCTAAAGATAAGGTGCTAGAAGCGTTTATGAACTTCCAAGCATATGTATCTAATCAATACAATGCTACTGTGAAGGTACTGAGATCAGACAACGGAGGTGAATACATCAGCAATGCCTTCAAGAGTCATCTAGCCAAGCATGGGATTGTGCATCAGACCAGTTGTCCCTACACACCACAGCAGAATGGTGTAGCTGAGAGGAAGAATAGGCACTTGATGGAGGTTGCTAGGTCGATGATGTTTCATGCAAATGTCCCAAAACGTTTTTGGGGAGATGCTGTACAGACTGCTTGCTATCTCATCAACCGGATCCCAACCAAGATACTGAAGAATCTGTCTCCATTTGAGGTGCTGAATAAGAGCAAGCCTTTTATTGATCACCTACGGGTATTTGGGTGTGTATGCTATGTCATGAGTCCAGGAGAACAGAGAAACAAGCTGGAGGCAAAGAGTACTAAGGCTATGTTCATTGGATACTCTATCACTCAGAAGGGATACAAGTGCTATGATCCTGAAGCAAGGAGAGTGATGGTATCTAGAGAAGTGAAGTTTATTGAATCAAAAGGGTATTATGAAGAAAAGGAGTGGGAAAATCTGAAGGATTTGTCTCAAGCTCCATCTGATAGAGCAACAACACTGAGGGTGCTGTTGGAGAAGCTAGGGATAGGGTTATCCCAGGATCAGGAATCTGGAAGAAGAGAGTCTTCCAATCCGACTAGTGAAGCTGAAAGAACAACTCCTCTTGATCATGAGAGGGGGAATGGAACTGAATCTCATGAGCAAGTGCAAATCAAGATTCAGGCCAGCATAATCAAGAGGTGACACAGGAAGTAGAGAGTGGTGCTCAGTCTAGTGGAGATGGGCAAAGAGAGTCTACTGGCTCAGATGAGAGTGGTACTCAGTCTAGTGGAGATTGGGAAGTGGATCCTGATGGGTCAAATGAGAGTGGTGCTCAATCAAGTGAAGATGGGCAAGAGCCACAAGAAGAACAAGTTCAGGAGCTAAGGAGGAGCACAAGGGTGAAGAGAGATGCTTCCAACTGGGTAAACACGAGAGTGTACTACAATGCCCAGGCTGTGGAGCATCCTTCTCAAGCTATGTGTTCCTTTGCAGAGTTTCCAGACGAGCATATAGCCTTCACAGTAAGCTTGGATGAGAGCTATATTCCAAGGACATATGAAGAAGCTATGGCTTTAAAGGAGTGGAGAGATTCAGTTGCTGATGAGTCCGGAGCCATGATTAAGAATGAAACATGGTATGAGAGTGAGCTGCCTAAAGGGAAGAAGGCAGTGACTAGTAAATGGGTGTTCACAATCAAGTTTCATCCTGATGGAAGAATAGAGAGGCGCAAGTCTAGGTTGGTGGCAAGAGGATTTACTCAGACATATGGTGAGGACTATGTTGAGACCTTTGCTCCTGTGGCTAAACTTCATACTATCAGGATTGTATTATCTTTAGCTGTGAATCTTGAGTGGGATTTGTGGCAAATGGATGTGAAGAATGCATTCCTTCAAGGAGAGTTGGAAGATGAAGTATACATGCATCCACCACCAGGTCTTGAACATCTAGTAAAGAAGGGTAATGTGTTGAGGTTGAGGAAAGCTATCTATGGTCTCAAGCAGTCTCCAAGGGCGTGGTACAACAAGTTGAGTACTACACTGAATGGGAGAGGGTTCAGAAAGTCAGAATTGGATCACACTCTCTTTACCCTAACCACCTCATCTGGTATTGTGGTATTGCTTGTGTATGTGGATGATATCATCATCACAGGCAGTGATAAGGAAGGCATCAAGGCTACAAAGGAGTATCTCAAGGCAAGCTTTGAGATTAAAGACTTGGGGGAAATGAAGTATTTTCTTGGGATTGAGATATGCAGATCAAAGGAAGGATTGTTTATGTCTCAAAGGAAGTATGTGATTGATCTATTGAAGGGAGCAGATGCCTATGGAGGAAAGACAGCCAAGATGCCAATGGAGGATGGGTACAAGGTTCCACGTGAGGGGGAGATTGAGGATAGCAAGCCATTCCATGATCCTAAGCTGTATAGGAAGCTAGTGGGGAAGTTGATTTATCTTACCATTACTAGACCTGATGTATGCTTTGCGGTGAATCAAGTCAGTCAACACATGCAAGTTCCTAAGGAGCACCACTGGCGGATGGTGGAAAGGATCTTGATGTATCTGAATGGAACTACTGGTCTTGGAGTATGGATGGGATGTAACAAGAGTACTGAGGTTGTAGGCTACTGTGATGCGGATTGGGCTGGTGATAGAGCAGATAGAAGATCAACCACAGGCTATTGTACATTCATTGGTGGTAACTTGGTCACTTGGAAGAGTAAGAAGCAGAAGGTAGTGTCTTGTTCCAGTGCTGAGGCCGAGTATAGAGCAATGCTGAAGCTTACAAATGAGCTAGTGTGGATAAAAGGGATTTTGAAGCATCTGGAGATTATTCAAGCAACGCCAATGACAATGCATTGTGATAATCAAGCAGCTATCCACATTGCATCTAACTCTGTGTTCCATGAGAGAACAAAGCACATTGAGGTTGATTGTCACAAGGTGAGGCAGATGATGATTCTTGGGGTGATTCTACCTTGTTATACTCGGAGTGAGGATCAGTTAGCAGATGTGTTCACAAAGGCAGCAAGGCAAAAGACAATGGAGTCCATACACATCAGGTTAGGACTCATTGATCTCTCGCCTAAGGGCTAGTCTATACACTCTCCTGATCATGTGATCTCTACTCTTTTTCCTCATTAAGGTTTTGTCCCAATGGGTTTTCCTTAATGAGGTTTTAATGAGGGAGATCTCATGGTCCTTCCAAGCTTGACTTGTTCCACATGGTCAAGCTTGAGGGGGAGTGTTGAGATGAGAGAATAAAGGTTGATATATTGAGAGAGGAAGAGAGTTGGAGTAGACAGTAACTTTGGAGTTTTACTGTGGTAACTTTAGTTTAACCACAGTAACAACTTGGGAAGTTATCTGATGGCATGAGAAGGTAACTTAGTGAAGGGAAGAGAGTAAACTCGACCAAAGAGGATAAGGAAGGATAAGGGAGCCTTTGACAGCCTGTATGATGCTGGAAAGGAGAGGATGCTTTTCTACTAGTGCAAGCATGTGAGAAAGCACAGCCAAGTGATTCAAAAGGAGTTCCAGCCTGTCCTTTGACTACACATGCTTATACATTTCGAAATCCTTGTTGCTCTCTCTTTATATACTTGTAAACCCTCATCAGTATTAATTAATGGAGTTTTGAGTCTCTCTCTCTAGTCTCTCTCTTGTTCTTAATCTCTAATCTCTTTAATTCTCAGATTAAACTTAATCACTCTTTAAATCACAAAATCTAATAATTTGAAAGTGGGATAACTTCTTAATCCCAACTCCTATGAGATTTATTCAACTTCCTGGTGATTCTCCAACACTTTATGTATCCAAATCAAGCTTCTTACAAAGTGATTCATCCTGGTTTGATTGGAACGACGAAGAAGCTGTCCTATTCCCAAACTGGGAAACTGGAATCACCTGATTTGAAAGTGGGATAACTTCTTCATCCCAACTCCTATGAGATTTATTCAACTTCCTGGTGATTCTCCAACACTTTATGTATCCAAATCAAGCTTCTTACAAAGTGATTCATCCTGGTTTGATTGGAACGACGAAGAAGCTGTCCTATTCCCAAACTGTGGAATCACCTGATTAGAAAGTGGGATAACTTCTTCATCCCAACTCCTATGAGATTTATTCAACTTCCTGGTGTTTCTCCACCACTTTATGTATCCAAATCAAGCTTCTTACAAAGTGATTCATCCTGGTTTGATTGGAACGACGAAGAAGCTGTCCTATTCCCAAACTGGGAAACTGGAATCACCTGATTTGAAAGTGGGATAACTTCTTCATCCCAACTCCTATGAGATTTATTCAACTTCCTGGTGATTCTCCAACACTTTATGTATCCAAATCAAGCTTCTTACAAAGTGATTCATCCTGGTTTGATTGGAACGACGAAGAAGCTGTCCTATTCCCAAACTGGGAAACTGGAATCACCTGATTAGAAAGTGGGATAACTTCTTCATCCCAACTCCTATGAGATTTATTCAACTTCCTGGTGATTCTCCACCACTTTATGTATCCAAATCAAGCTTCTTACAAAGTGATTCATCCTGGTTTGATTGGAACGACGAAGAAGCTGTCCTATTCCCAAACTGGGAAACTGGAATCACCTGATTAGAAAGTGGGATAACTTCTTCATCCCAACTCCTATGAGATTTATTCAACTTCCTGGTGATTCTCCAACACTTTATGTATCCAAATCAAGCTTCTTACAAAGTGATTCATCCTGGTTTGATTGGAACGACGAAGAAGCTGTCCTATTCCCAAACTGGGAAACTGGAATCACCTGATTAGAAAGTGGGATAACTTCTTCATCCCAACTCCTATGAGATTTATTCAACTTCCTGGTGATTCTCCACCACTTTATGTATCCAAATCAAGCTTCTTACAAAGTGATTCATCCTGGTTTGATTGGAACGACGAAGAAGCTGTCCTATTCCCAAACTGGGAAACTGGAATCACCTGATTTGAAAGTGGGATAACTTCTTCATCCCAACTCCTATGAGATTTATTCAACTTCCTGGTGATTCTCCAACACTTTATGTATCCAAATCAAGCTTCTTACAAAGTGATTCATCCTGGTTTGATTGGAACGACGAAGAAGCTGTCCTATTCCCAAACTGGGAAACTGGAATCACCTGATTAGAAA
Source organism: Brassica napus (assembly GCF_020379485.1). Lineage (NCBI taxonomy): Eukaryota > Viridiplantae > Streptophyta > Magnoliopsida > Brassicales > Brassicaceae > Brassica > Brassica napus. The sequence continues at coordinate 107,492 of NW_026015657.1, forward strand.
GTGGGATAACTTCTTCATCCCAACTCCTATGAGATTTATTCAACTTCCTGGTGATTCTCCACCACTTTATGTATCCAAATCAAGCTTCTTACAAAGTGATTCATCCTGGTTTGATTGGAACGACGAAGAAGCTGTCCTATTCCCAAACTGGGAAACTGGAATCACCTGATTTGAAAGTGGGATAACTTCTTCATCCCAACTCCTATGAGATTTATTCAACTTCCTGGTGTTCTCCACCACTTTATGTATCCAAATCAAGCTTCTTACAAAGTGATTCATCCTGGTTTGATTGGAACGACGAAGAAGCTGTCCTATTCCCAAACTGGGAAACTGGAATCACCTGATTTGAAAGTGGGATAACTTCTTCATCCCAACTCCTATGAGATTTATTCAACTTCCTGGTGATTCTCCAACACTTTATGTATCCAAATCAAGCTTCTTACAAAGTGATTCATCCTGGTTTGATTGGAACGACGAAGAAGCTGTCCTATTCCCAAACTGGGAAACTGGAATCACCTGATTAGAAAGTGGGATAACTTCTTCATCCCAACTCCTATGAGATTTATTCAACTTCCTGGTGATTCTCCACCACTTTATGTATCCAAATCAAGCTTCTTACAAAGTGATTCATCCTGGTTTGATTGGAACGACGAAGAAGCTGTCCTATTCCCAAACTGGGAAACTGGAATCACCTGATTTGAAAGTGGGATAACTTCTTCATCCCAACTCCTATGAGATTTATTCAACTTCCTGGTGATTCTCCAACACTTTATGTATCCAAATCAAGCTTCTTACAAAGTGATTCATCCTGGTTTGATTGGAACGACGAAGAAGCTGTCCTATTCCCAAACTGGGAAACTGGAATCACCTGATTAGAAAGTGGGATAACTTCTTCATCCCAACTCCTATGAGATTTATTCAACTTCCTGGTGATTCTCCAACCTTTATGTATCCAAATCAAGCTTCTTACAAAGTGATTCATCCTGGTTTGATTGGAACGACGAAGAAGCTGTCCTATTCCCAAACTGTGGAATCACCTGATTAGAAAGTGGGATAACTTCTTCATCCCAACTCCTATGAGATTTATTCAACTTCCTGGTGATTCTCCACCACTTTATGTATCCAAATCAAGCTTCTTACAAAGTGATTCATCCTGGTTTGATTGGAACGACGAAGAAGCTGTCCTATTCCCAAACTGGGAAACTGGAATCACCTGATTTGAAAGTGGGATAACTTCTTCATCCCAACTCCTATGAGATTTATTCAACTTCCTGGTGATTCTCCAACACTTTATGTATCCAAATCAAGCTTCTTACAAAGTGATTCATCCTGGTTTGATTGGAACGACGAAGAAGCTGTCCTATTCCCAAACTGGGAAACTGGAATCACCTGATTAGAAAGTGGGATAACTTCTTCATCCCAACTCCTATGAGATTTATTCAACTTCCTGGTGTTTCTCCACCACTTTATGTATCCAAATCAAGCTTCTTACAAAGTGATTCATCCTGGTTTGATTGGAACGACGAAGAAGCTGTCCTATTCCCAAACTGGGAAACTGGAATCACCTGATTAGAAAGTGGGATAACTTCTTCATCCCAACTCCTATGAGATTTATTCAACTTCCTGGTGATTCTCCAACACTTTATGTATCCAAATCAAGCTTCTTACAAAGTGATTCATCCTGGTTTGATTGGAACGACGAAGAAGCTGTCCTATTCCCAAACTGGGAAACTGGAATCACCTGATTAGAAAGTGGGATAACTTCTTCATCCCAACTCCTATGAGATTTATTCAACTTCCTGGTGTTTCTCCACCACTTTATGTATCCAAATCAAGCTTCTTACAAAGTGATTCATCCTGGTTTGATTGGAACGACGAAGAAGCTGTCCTATTCCCAAACTGGGAAACTGGAATCACCTGATTTGAAAGTGGGATAACTTCTTCATCCCAACTCCTATGAGATTTATTCAACTTCCTGGTGTTTCTCCACCCTTTATGTATCCAAATCAAGCTTCTTACAAAGTGATTCATCCTGGTTTGATTGGAACGACGAAGAAGCTGTCCTATTCCCAAACTGGGAAACTGGAATCACCTGATTAGAAAGTGGGATAACTTCTTCATCCCAACTCCTATGAGATTTATTCAACTTCCTGGTGTTTCCCACCACTTTATGTATCCAAATCAAGCTTCTTACAAAGTGATTCATCCTGGTTTGATTGGAACGACGAAGAAGCTGTCCTATTCCCAAACTGGGAAACTGGAATCACCTGATTTGAAAGTGGGATAACTTCTTCATCCCAACTCCTATGAGATTTATTCAACTTCCTGGTGATTCTCCAACACTTTATGTATCCAAATCAAGCTTCTTACAAAGTGATTCATCCTGGTTTGATTGGAACGACGAAGAAGCTGTCCTATTCCCAAACTGGGAAACTGGAATCACCTGATTAGAAAGTGGGATAACTTCTTCATCCCAACTCCTATGAGATTTATTCAACTTCCTGGTGATTCTCCACCACTTTATGTATCCAAATCAAGCTTCTTACAAAGTGATTCATCCTGGTTTGATTGGAACGACGAAGAAGCTGTCCTATTCCCAAACTGGGAAACTGGAATCACCTGATTAGAAAGTGGGATAACTTCTTCATCCCAACTCCTATGAGATTTATTCAACTTCCTGGTGATTCTCCAACACTTTATGTATCCAAATCAAGCTTCTTACAAAGTGATTCATCCTGGTTTGATTGGAACGACGAAGAAGCTGTCCTATTCCCAAACTGGGAAACTGGAATCACCTGATTAGAAAGTGGGATAACTTCTTCATCCCAACTCCTATGAGATTTATTCAACTTCCTGGTGTTTCTCCACCACTTTATGTATCCAAATCAAGCTTCTTACAAAGTGATTCATCCTGGTTTGATTGGAACGACGAAGAAGCTGTCCTATTCCCAAACTGGGAAACTGGAATCACCTGATTTGAAAGTGGGATAACTTCTTCATCCCAACTCCTATGAGATTTATTCAACTTCCTGGTGTTTCTCCACCACTTTATGTATCCAAATCAAGCTTCTTACAAAGTGATTCATCCTGGTTTGATTGGAACGACGAAGAAGCTGTCCTATTCCCAAACTGGGAAACTGGAATCACCTGATTAGAAAGTGGGATAACTTCTTCATCCCAACTCCTATGAGATTTATTCAACTTCCTGGTGTTTCTCCACCACTTTATGTATCCAAATCAAGCTTCTTACAAAGTGATTCATCCTGGTTTGATTGGAACGACGAAGAAGCTGTCCTATTCCCAAACTGGGAAACTGGAATCACCTGATTTGAAAGTGGGATAACTTCTTCATCCCAACTCCTATGAGATTTATTCAACTTCCTGGTGATTCTCCAACACTTTATGTATCCAAATCAAGCTTCTTACAAAGTGATTCATCCTGGTTTGATTGGAACGACGAAGAAGCTGTCCTATTCCCAAACTGGGAAACTGGAATCACCTGATTAGAAAGTGGGATAACTTCTTCATCCCAACTCCTATGAGATTTATTCAACTTCCTGGTGTTTCTCCACCACTTTATGTATCCAAATCAAGCTTCTTACAAAGTGATTCATCCTGGTTTGATTGGAACGACGAAGAAGCTGTCCTATTCCCAAACTGGGAAACTGGAATCACCTGATTAGAAAGTGGGATAACTTCTTCATCCCAACTCCTATGAGATTTATTCAACTTCCTGGTGATTCTCCAACACTTTATGTATCCAAATCAAGCTTCTTACAAAGTGATTCATCCTGGTTTGATTGGAACGACGAAGAAGCTGTCCTATTCCCAAACTGGGAAACTGGAATCACCTGATTAGAAAGTGGGATAACTTCTTCATCCCAACTCCTATGAGATTTATTCAACTTCCTGGTGTTTCTCCACCATTTTATGTATCCAAATCAAGCTTCTTACAAAGTGATTCATCCTGGTTTGATTGGAACGACGAAGAAGCTGTCCTATTCCCAAACTGGGAAACTGGAATCACCTGATTTGAAAGTGGGATAACTTCTTCATCCCAACTCCTATGAGATTTATTCAACTTCCTGGTGATTCTCCAACACTTTATGTATCCAAATCAAGCTTCTTACAAAGTGATTCATCCTGGTTTGATTGGAACGACGAAGAAGCTGTCCTATTCCCAAACTGGGAAACTGGAATCACCTGATTAGAAAGTGGGATAACTTCTTCATCCCAACTCCTATGAGATTTATTCAACTTCCTGGTGTTTCTCCACTTTATGTATCCAAATCAAGCTTCTTACAAAGTGATTCATCCTGGTTTGATTGGAACGACGAAGAAGCTGTCCTATTCCCAAACTGGGAAACTGGAATCACCTGATTTGAAAGTGGGATAACTTCTTCATCCCAACTCCTATGAGATTTATTCAACTTCCTGGTGTTTCTCCACCACTTTATGTATCCAAATCAAGCTTCTTACAAAGTGATTCATCCTGGTTTGATTGGAACGACGAAGAAGCTGTCCTATTCCCAAACTGGGAAACTGGAATCACCTGATTTGAAAGTGGGATAACTTCTTCATCCCAACTCCTATGAGATTTATTCAACTTCCTGGTGATTCTCCAACACTTTATGTATCCAAATCAAGCTTCTTACAAAGTGATTCATCCTGGTTTGATTGGAACGACGAAGAAGCTGTCCTATTCCCAAACTGGGAAACTGGAATCACCTGATTAGAAAGTGGGATAACTTCTTCATCCCAACTCCTATGAGATTTATTCAACTTCCTGGTGTTTCTCCACCACTTTATGTATCCAAATCAAGCTTCTTACAAAGTGATTCATCCTGGTTTGATTGGAACGACGAAGAAGCTGTCCTATTCCCAAACTGGGAAACTGGAATCACCTGATTTGAAAGTGGGATAACTTCTTCATCCCAACTCCTATGAGATTTATTCAACTTCCTGGTGTTTCTCCAACACTTTATGTATCCAAATCAAGCTTCTTACAAAGTGATTCATCCTGGTTTGATTGGAACGACGAAGAAGCTGTCCTATTCCCAAACTGGGAAACTGGAATCACCTGATTAGAAAGTGGGATAACTTCTTCATCCCAACTCCTATGAGATTTATTCAACTTCCTGGTGTTTCTCCAACCCTTTATGTATCCAAATCAAGCTTCTTACAAAGTGATTCATCCTGGTTTGATTGGAACGACGAAGAAGCTGTCCTATTCCCAAACTGTGGAATCACCTGATTAGAAAGTGGGATAACTTCTTCATCCCAACTCCTATGAGATTTATTCAACTTCCTGGTGTTTCCCACCATTTTATGTATCCAAATCAAGCTTCTTACAAAGTGATTCATCCTGGTTTGATTGGAACGACGAAGAAGCTGTCCTATTCCCAAACTGGGAAACTGGAATCACCTGATTTGAAAGTGGGATAACTTCTTCATCCCAACTCCTATGAGATTTATTCAACTTCCTGGTGATTCTCCAACACTTTATGTATCCAAATCAAGCTTCTTACAAAGTGATTCATCCTGGTTTGATTGGAACGACGAAGAAGCTGTCCTATTCCCAAACTGGGAAACTGGAATCACCTGATTAGAAAGTGGGATAACTTCTTCATCCCAACTCCTATGAGATTTATTCAACTTCCTGGTGTTTCTCCACCACTTTATGTATCCAAATCAAGCTTCTTACAAAGTGATTCATCCTGGTTTGATTGGAACGACGAAGAAGCTGTCCTATTCCCAAACTGGGAAACTGGAATCACCTGATTAGAAAGTGGGATAACTTCTTCATCCCAACTCCTATGAGATTTATTCAACTTCCTGGTGATTCTCCAACACTTTATGTATCCAAATCAAGCTTCTTACAAAGTGATTCATCCTGGTTTGATTGGAACGACGAAGAAGCTGTCCTATTCCCAAACTGGGAAACTGGAATCACCTGATTAGAAAGTGGGATAACTTCTTCATCCCAACTCCTATGAGATTTATTCAACTTCCTGGTGATTCTCCACCACTTTATGTATCCAAATCAAGCTTCTTACAAAGTGATTCATCCTGGTTTGATTGGAACGACGAAGAAGCTGTCCTATTCCCAAACTGGGAAACTGGAATCACCTGATTTGAAAGTGGGATAACTTCTTCATCCCAACTCCTATGAGATTTATTCAACTTCCTGGTGTTTCTCCAACCCTTTATGTATCCAAATCAAGCTTCTTACAAAGTGATTCATCCTGGTTTGATTGGAACGACGAAGAAGCTGTCCTATTCCCAAACTGGGAAACTGGAATCACCTGATTAGAAAGTGGGATAACTTCTTCATCCCAACTCCTATGAGATTTATTCAACTTCCTGGTGTTTCTCCACCATTTTATGTATCCAAATCAAGCTTCTTACAAAGTGATTCATCCTGGTTTGATTGGAACGACGAAGAAGCTGTCCTATTCCCAAACTGGGAAACTGGAATCACCTGATTTGAAAGTGGGATAACTTCTTCATCCCAACTCCTATGAGATTTATTCAACTTCCTGGTGATTCTCCAACACTTTATGTATCCAAATCAAGCTTCTTACAAAGTGATTCATCCTGGTTTGATTGGAACGACGAAGAAGCTGTCCTATTCCCAAACTGGGAAACTGGAATCACCTGATTAGAAAGTGGGATAACTTCTTCATCCCAACTCCTATGAGATTTATTCAACTTCCTGGTGTTTCTCCACCATTTTATGTATCCAAATCAAGCTTCTTACAAAGTGATTCATCCTGGTTTGATTGGAACGACGAAGAAGCTGTCCTATTCCCAAACTGGGAAACTGGAATCACCTGATTAGAAAGTGGGATAACTTCTTCATCCCAACTCCTATGAGATTTATTCAACTTCCTGGTGATTCTCCAACACTTTATGTATCCAAATCAAGCTTCTTACAAAGTGATTCATCCTGGTTTGATTGGAACGACGAAGAAGCTGTCCTATTCCCAAACTGGGAAACTGGAATCACCTGATTAGAAAGTGGGATAACTTCTTCATCCCAACTCCTATGAGATTTATTCAACTTCCTGGTGTTTCTCCACCATTTTATGTATCCAAATCAAGCTTCTTACAAAGTGATTCATCCTGGTTTGATTGGAACGACGAAGAAGCTGTCCTATTCCCAAACTGGGAAACTGGAATCACCTGATTTGAAAGTGGGATAACTTCTTCATCCCAACTCCTATGAGATTTATTCAACTTCCTGGTGATTCTCCAACACTTTATGTATCCAAATCAAGCTTCTTACAAAGTGATTCATCCTGGTTTGATTGGAACGACGAAGAAGCTGTCCTATTCCCAAACTGGGAAACTGGAATCACCTGATTAGAAAGTGGGATAACTTCTTCATCCCAACTCCTATGAGATTTATTCAACTTCCTGGTGTTTCTCCACCACTTTATGTATCCAAATCAAGCTTCTTACAAAGTGATTCATCCTGGTTTGATTGGAACGACGAAGAAGCTGTCCTATTCCCAAACTGGGAAACTGGAATCACCTGATTAGAAAGTGGGATAACTTCTTCATCCCAACTCCTATGAGATTTATTCAACTTCCTGGTGATTCTCCACCATTTATGTATCCAAATCAAGCTTCTTACAAAGTGATTCATCCTGGTTTGATTGGAACGACGAAGAAGCTGTCCTATTCCCAAACTGGGAAACTGGAATCACCTGATTTGAAAGTGGGATAACTTCTTAATCCCAACTCCTATGAGATTTATTCAACTTCCTGGTGATTCTCCAACACTTTATGTATCCAAATCAAGCTTCTTACAAAGTGATTCATCCTGGTTTGATTGGAACGACGAAGTGTTGAACTGAAGAGAAGATAGAGCTTGTGTTAACTTGAAGAATAGAAATGGAGTGAAAGGAGAAGTATGTATGACTTTTAGACTAATGAAGAGTAATCTGAGTGTTTAAGAGAGATTAGAGAAGAACTGAGTGTAGAGAGTAAGAGATCGAGACTAAGAATAAGCCATGGAGGCAAAGATAATCAGAACTGTCTAATCTTTTATTAATGAGAGAGTTTACAATATATAGCCTTTAGATCCTAGGGCTTTCATAAGGATTAAGTAGACCAAGCATGTGTAGTCAAGGAGAAGAGGAGCGCCTAATTCAAACTAAGCCAATAAGAAGCTTCACATGTGTGACCGGATGGATAAGGTTTGCTTTCCCTTTACAGCTTTGATCCAGCCTGTCAAGCCGCGTCCCTTATCCTATCTTCAACGGTCTGCTCAGTTACTCCCAAAGGTTAACTCCTTCTAAGTTACCTTTCACCTCAAGGTAGAGTAACTTCTCATTTTGCCGCGCCCTACTTGTACGGACAGTACGGCCAGTGTACGGACAGTACGGCCTGTACGGTCTTGCCTCGGCCTAACTCCTCTTCATGCCTTCTTCTCCTCATTCCTTCTTCCCAAGGTTCACAAGCCTTCATAGATTAACTCCTCATCTCAACACTCCCCCTCAAGCTTAGCTTTGTGAAAGCCTAAGCTTGGACAGCCATGAGATCTTCCTCATTAAAAACCTTACCAAGGAAAACCCATTGGGATAAAACCTTGATAAGGGAAAAAGAGTAAAGACCTCACAGCCAAAGGGGATCAGCTCCTTCTCTTCCCAAGATCAATGAGGCCCAACCTGATGTGAATGGACTCCATTGTCTTCTGTCTTGCAGCCTTGGTGAACACATCCGCTAACTGATCTTCACTTCTTGTGTAGCATGGCAAGATAACTCCTAAGATGATCATCTGTCTCACCTTGTGGCAATCCACTTCAATGTGCTTGGTTCTCTCATGGAACACCGAGTTGGAGGCAATGTGGATGGCAGCTTGGTTATCACAATGCATTGTCATTGGCGTGGCTTGATCAATCTCCAAATGCTTCAAGATGCCCTTGATCCACACCAGCTCGTTGGTCAGCTTCAGCATAGCTCTATACTCAGCTTCTGCACTTGAACAAGACACCACCTTCTGCTTCTTGCTCTTCCAAGTAACCAAGTTGCCTCCAATGAATGTGCAATAGCCTGTGGTTGATCTCCTGTCTGCTCTATCACCAGCCCAATCCGCATCACAGTATCCAACCACTTCAGTGCTCCCATTGCAACCCATCCATACTCCTTGATCAGGTGAGCCGTTGAGATACATCAAGATCCTCTCCACCATGCGCCAATGATGTTCCTTAGGCACTTGCATGTGTTGACTCACCTGATTCACAGCAAAGCAAATGTCAGGCCTAGTTATTGTCAGGTAAATCAATTTACCAACTAGCTTTCTATAGAGTTTAGGATCCTGATAAGGCTTGCTGTCTTCAATCTCCCCCTCTCGTGGGACTTTGTAGCCATCCTCCATAGGCATCCTTGCTGTCTTGCCTCCATAAGCACCTGCACCTTTCAAAAGATCAAGTGTATACTTCCTTTGGGACATGAACAAACCTTCCTTGGATCTACATATCTCAATTCCAAGAAAGTATTTCATTTCTCCCAAGTCTTTAATCTCAAACATGGACTTAAGGAACTCCTTGGTTGCTATGATACCTTCCTTATCACTTCCTGTGATAATGATATCATCAACATACACAAGGAGTGCAATCATACCTGAGGAAGTAGTGAGAGTGAAGAGGGTGTGGTCTAGTTCAGACTTCTTGAAGCCTCGGCCATTCAGAGTAGTACTCAGCTTGTTGTACCAAGCTCTTGGTGATTGCTTCAGTCCATAGATAGCTTTCTTCAGTCTCAACACATTCCCTCTCTTCACTAAGTGTTCCAAGCCTGGAGGTGGATGCATATACACTTTGATATGATCATGGACCGGCACAAGGATGGAGATAAAGAGTTCAAAGACCAATCAAGGGAAGAAGATGATGCCTTAGTCATTCCACCAGGTCCCATCACTCGCGCCAAAGCTAGAAGACTCAAAGAAGCTGTTGGAAGTCTACTTATGATCTCATGGAAGCAAGAAGACGGTCTTGATGGACGTTTGATCAATCAAGACACTCTTATCACCATTCAAGCAATGGTTTCAAACTGATCATCATCTAAGCAAGTGCTTGTGTGTGCTCTTTTCCTAGCCTTTGGTTTTGTCCCATTGGGTTTTCCAAAGGAAGGTTTTTAATGAGGCCACAAGTTACTTACATAAACCTTAGATGATGTATCACGGTTCCACCTTAGGTTATTTTTAAACTATGGTTTTTATTTCATGTTTTAAAAACTCTTTTCGAATTTGAATAAGTCTTTAGTCTTTGTTGTAGTTCCAAGGGAGCCTGTTCCCTTTAATGATCTCGAGAATATGGAGCCTGTTCCATACTTCTCTATATAAGTTTGTTTGCGTTCTCTCTTTTAATCACAATCCTTTTTCTACAAATCTATCAGATTTCTTTGTTCTCTCTTTACTTCTCATCAAGTCTTGAGTGAATCTCGTTGGTGTGTCATATCCAACAACTAAGGGTGTCTATTTTGGTGTGTAATATCCAAGCTAGTCATCTAGGAGTATCAAGGAGCCATTCCGCAACTCTTTGTGTCACCAAACGATCCATCACCTTGATAAACTTGAGTCTCTGATTCGTTTATACAAGGATCTATCCAATTCAATCCAAAGAAGCATCCTAGGAGTTCATTAAGTGGTATCAGAGCTGCTTTGGATTGGGAAGTTTTCGATTTCTCTTCTGTTTCAAATAAACTTTTCAACTTCTTTGATTACCATTGATAGATCTGCGATCTGTTGTTGTTTCTCGTATCATCTGAGTAGCATATCACCTGATTGCTAATCGTCTGTGTTGAATCCTATTAGATCTAAGTGTTCTTATCATATTTTGAATCAAACTCATCCGATCCGTGTGAAGGAAGTAATCGAATCGCTTGATCTGTCGAATCACTTGCTGAATAACTTGATTTGTGTTGTTTCTGTGATAGATCTGTTCTTATTTGTCTTGAATCTGATCTGCATAAATCCAAAATTGATAGATCTAATCTTAGTCTTGTCGATTTGAATTCTCTAATCCGTGATCTGCAAGTTTTCTATCTTTTGAATCTTTTGAAAGTTGTTTCCGCGTCGACTAATTGTTCTGATTTGATTCTTGTGAACATCTTACTTGTTTGAGTGTTTTCTGAATCAGGTACCATGGTGAGAGAGTCGGAAGATGAAGCAGAACTCGTGAGACAGAACAAGTTATTGAGAGATCAGATGACTGAGCAATTAAACCAAACGATGATCACTACCGTTGCTGATATGATCAAGAGCAGTATGAAGGAACTTCGCGATGAAATAAGGCAAGAGATAAGGCAAGCTACGGGCCAAGGTCATAGCAATGAGTCTAGACGAGAAAGACGTGATGAAACCCCGAGAGAGCATGCTGAATCACAAGAAACAGACCACTACTATGAGCGTAACCGAGCCACGCACAGCAGTTCCTCTTCTAGAGATAGTAGAAGGAGACATAGAAGAGATCATGATGAAAGGAGAACTTACAGAGATGATCTTGCTGGTTTAAAGCTGAAGATACCTCCTTTCCATGGCAAAGTTGATCCGGATGCTTACTTGGAATGGGAAAAGAAGATGGAGTTGGTGTTTAACTGTAAGCACTACACCAATGCCCAAAGGATTCAGATAGCAGCAACTGAGTTCCATGACTATGCGCTGAGTTGGTGGGACCAGCTTGTGACTACCAGGAGACTTAACCAAGAGTATCCCGTTGAAACATGGCACGAGATGAAGGCTCTCATGCGTAAAAGATTTGTGCCAAATCACTATCATCGCGACTTGCACCAGAAGTTAAGAAGACTCACCCAAGGATCTCGATCTGTTGAAGAATACTATCAAGACATGGAGCTGTTGATGCTGAGAGCTCGTGTTTCTGAAGATAAAGAAGCTACTATGGCTAGGTTCTTAGGAGGTCTCAACCGAGAGATACAAGATAATGTTGAGATGCAGCACTATGTGGAGATAGAAGAGATGCTTCACAAAGCTATACTAGTTGAGCAACAAGTTAAGAGGAAGGGCCATTCTCATTCTCGTTACAACACCAGACTTCAGGGAACTAAAGAAGAAAAGTCTAGCTATCAAAAGGAAAGCAAACCGCAACTGAAAGAAGACTCAAAGCCAAATTCCTTTTACAGCAAGGATAAAGGAAAGGCCGAGGTTTCAAGTGCAAGAGCTAGAGATGTTAAGTGCTTTAAGTGTCAGGGTAGAGGCCATTATGCAAATGAGTGCACCAATAAAAGAATCATGATTCTTCTTGAGAATGGAGAGTATGAATCTGAGGATGAGCTTTCAGAGTCTGAGTGTAAGGCGCTTATTGAAGAAGAATATGAAGAAGAACCCGTGAAAGGAAGGTTATTGGTGGCTAGAAGAACTTTGAGTTTGCAAAGTAAAGCTGAAGAGCAAGAACAGAGAGAGAATCTATTCTACACTCGGTGCCTTGTGCAAGGAAAGGTCTGTAGTCTTATCATTGATGGAGGAAGTTGTGTGAATGTAGCTAGTGAAACTATGGTAAAGAAGCTTGGCCTCCAAGTACAGAAACATCCAAAGCCCTACCGGCTTCAATGGTTGAATGAAGAAGGAGAAATGAGGGTTTCTAGTCAGGTTTCGGTTCCCATTGCAATTGGAAGGTATGAGGATGAGGTTCTCTGTGATGTATTGCCTATGGAAGCTGGACATATCCTTCTTGGTCGGCCATGGCAATCAGATAGACGAGTGATACATGATGGCTACACCAACAAGCACACGTTTGAGTTCAAAGGAAAGAAGACTGTGCTGGTTCCTCTAACACCAAAGGAAGTTCATCAAGATCAACTGCAGCTACAAAAGAAGAAAGAAATAGACCTCAAACCTGAATCAAAGAAGCAGCATAGTCTCTATGCCAAATCGGGTGAAATCAAAAGAACTCTCAATGCTCATCAATCTATTCTTTTACTTATCTTTAAAGAGTCTCTTTTGAATGTTACTGACCCAACACCGGTATATCCGAGTGAAATTAAGTGTCTTTTACAGGAATTTGAAGATGTATTTCCTGAAGATAATCCAATTGGTCTTCCACCTCTTAGAGGGATTGAGCATCAGATTGATTTTGTTCCTGGTTCTACACTTCCAAATAGGCCAGCTTATAGGACTAATCCCGTGGAGACTAAAGAACTGCAAAAACAAGTTGAGGAGTTGATGGCAAAGGGGCATATCCGTGAGAGCATGAGCCCATGTGCAGTACCAGTGCTTCTTGTGCCTAAGAAAGATGGAAGCTGGCGCATGTGTGTTGATTGTAGAGCCATCAACAACATCACTGTAAAGTATCGCCATCCTATTCCTAGATTAGATGATATGCTTGATGAATTGCATGGTTCCTGCATATTTTCTAAGATTGATTTGAAAAGTGGATACCATCAGATTAGGATGAAAGAAGGAGATGAATGGAAAACTGCATTCAAAACTAAACATGGTCTTTATGAGTGGTTAGTCATGCCATTTGGATTAACCAATGCACCTAGTACATTCATGAGATTAATGAATCATGTTCTTAGATCATTCATTGGCATATTTGTTGTGGTATACTTTGATGACATCCTTGTATACAGTAAGAGCTTTAATGATCATATAGGACATCTTAGAGCTGTTCTTGATGTGCTTAGAAAGGAATCTCTTTTTGCTAACCTTAAGAAGTGTACTTTTGGAACGGATCACTTGGTTTTTCTAGGCTTTGTTGTGAGTGCAGATGGAGTAAAGGTAGATCAAGAGAAGGTGAAAGCAATACAAGAGTGGCCGATTCCTAAAACCATCAGTGAAGTGCGAAGCTTCCATGGATTAGCTGGCTTCTACCGACGGTTTGTAAAAGATTTTAGCACCATAGCCGCTCCATTGACTGAGGTGATCAAGAAAGAAGTTGGATTCAAATGGGGAGAAGCACAAGAACTTGCCTTTCAATGCCTAAAAGAGAAGCTTACTAATGCCCCTCTTCTTATACTTCCTGATTTCAATAAAACTTTTGAAATTGAATGTGATGCTTCAGGAATTGGAATTGGTGCTGTTCTTATGCAGGAGAAGAGACCCATAGCATATTTCAGTGAGAAACTAGGAGGAGCGACTCTCAACTATGCTACTTATGACAAGGAACTCTACGCTTTGGTGAGGGCTTTGCAGACATGGCAGCATTACCTATGGCCCAAGGAGTTTGTCATTCACACTGATCATGAGTCTCTCAAGTACCTTAAAAGCCAAAACAAACTCAGCAAGAGACACGCAAGGTGGGTTGAGTTCATTGAGACATTTCCTTATGTCATCAAGTATAAACAAGGTAAGGAAAACATAGTTGCTGATGCACTATCCAGAAGGTATGTTCTCTTGAACACTCTTGATGTTAAGCTATTAGGATTTGAGCAGATTAAAGTAATGTATGAGAATGATCCTGAATTTAAAGATGCTTATAAGTCTTGTGAGAAATTTGCTGCTGGACATTACTTTAGGCAGGATGGATTTCTTTTCTATGATAATAGACTTTGTGTGCCTAATTGTTCTTTGAGAGATTTATTTGTTAGGGAATCTCATGGAGGAAGCCTCATGGGACATTTTGGTGTCGCAAAAACTCTCAAGACCTTGCAGGATCACTTCTACTGGCCGCGGATGAAAAGAGATGTGGAAAGACTCTGTGAAAGGTGTGCAACTTGTAAACAAGCTAAGTCCAAAGTCCAAAACCATGGTTTGTACACGCCTTTACCCATCCCTTATCATCCTTGGAATGATATCTCTATGGACTTCATTGTTGGATTGCCTAGAACTCGTACTGGTAAAGATTCAATCTTTGTGGTAGTTGATAGATTTTCTAAGATGGCACACTTCATTGCTTGTCATAAAACTGATGATGCATTGCATGTAGCTAACTTGTTCTTTAAGGAGATTGTGCGTTTACATGGCATGCCTAAGACTATTGTATCTGATAGAGATACTAAGTTCCTAAGCTACTTTTGGAAAACTCTCTGGTCTAAACTAGGCACTAAGCTATTATTTTCTACTACTTGTCACCCACAAACTGATGGTCAGACTGAAGTAGTTAATAGAACTCTTGGTACACTCTTGCGTGCAATTATAAAGAAGAACTTGAAATCATGGGAAGATTGTTTGCCTCATTGTGAATTTGCATATAATCATGCTGTGCATTCTGCTACTAAGTTTTCTCCATTTGAAATTGTTTATGGGTTCAATCCCATCTCTCCTTTGGATCTAATACCTTTACCTGAGTGTGAAAGAGTTAGTCTTGATGGCAAGAAGAAGGCAGAGAAGGTACAACAACTTCATGAACAAGCAAGGCGCAACATAGAAGAAAAGACTAAGCAATATGCCAAACAAGCAAACAAGGGGAGGCGTGAAAGAGTCTTTGAAGTGGGTGATCAAGTCTGGATTCACCTAAGGAAAGAAAGATTTCCTAATGAGAGGAAATCCAAGCTCATGCCAAGGATTGATGGACCATTTGAGATCATAAAGAAAATCGGCAACAATGCTTACAAGCTGGATCTCCAAGGAAGGTATGATGTGAGCAATAGTTTTAATATCACTGACTTGGTTCCTTATTTTGCAGATGAGCCAGATTTGAGGACAAATCCTTTTCAAGAGGGAGGGGATGATATGATCATGGACCGGCACAAGGATGGAGATAAAGAGTTCAAAGACCAATCAAGGGAAGAAGATGATGCCTTAGTCATTCCACCAGGTCCCATCACTCGCGCCAAAGCTAGAAGACTCAAAGAAGCTGTTGGAAGTCTACTTATGATCTCATGGAAGCAAGAAGACGGTCTTGATGGACGTTTGATCAATCAAGACACTCTTATCACCATTCAAGCAATGGTTTCAAACTGATCATCATCTAAGCAAGTGCTTGTGTGTGCTCTTTTCCTAGCCTTTGGTTTTGTCCCATTGGGTTTTCCAAAGGAAGGTTTTTAATGAGGCCACAAGTTACTTACATAAACCTTAGATGATGTATCACGGTTCCACCTTAGGTTATTTTTAAACTATGGTTTTTATTTCATGTTTTAAAAACTCTTTTCGAATTTGAATAAGTCTTTAGTCTTTGTTGTAGTTCCAAGGGAGCCTGTTCCCTTTAATGATCTCGAGAATATGGAGCCTGTTCCATACTTCTCTATATAAGTTTGTTTGCGTTCTCTCTTTTAATCACAATCCTTTTTCTACAAATCTATCAGATTTCTTTGTTCTCTCTTTACTTCTCATCAAGTCTTGAGTGAATCTCGTTGGTGTGTCATATCCAACAACTAAGGGTGTCTATTTTGGTGTGTAATATCCAAGCTAGTCATCTAGGAGTATCAAGGAGCCATTCCGCAACTCTTTGTGTCACCAAACGATCCATCACCTTGATAAACTTGAGTCTCTGATTCGTTTATACAAGGATCTATCCAATTCAATCCAAAGAAGCATCCTAGGAGTTCATTACACTTCATCCTCCAGCTCTCCTTGTAGAAATGCATTCTTCACATCCATTTGCCATAAGCCCCATCCAAGGTTCACAGCTAAGCTTAAGACAATCCGGATTGTGTGAAGTTTAGCTACTGGTGCAAAGGTCTCAATGTAATCTTCTCCATAAGTTTGAGTAAAGCCTCTTGCAACCAATCTTGACTTCTTCCTCTCCACCTTTCCATCAGCCTTATACTTGATTGTGAAGATCCATCTACTAGTCACCGCCTTCTTCCCTTTTGGTAACTCACTCTCATACCATGTATCATTCTTGATCATAGCTCCTGCCTCAGCTCCAACTGATTCCTTCCATTCTTTATCCATCATTGCCTCTTCATAGCTTCTTGGTATGTAGTTCTCATCCAAGTTTACCATAAAAGCACAATGTTCTTCAGGGTATTGAGCAAAGGAACACACAGCTTGAGAAGGATGCTCCACAGCCTGGGCATTGTAGTACACTCTCGTGCTTACCCAGTTGGAAGCATCTCTCCTAATCCGTGTGCTTCTTCTCAATGCTGGTTCCGGTTGTTCCACTTCCACTTGTGATTCTTCTCCACTTTCTTGTGGTACAGAAGTAGACATTTCAACTGCCTCTTCTTCTCCTAGCTGACTTGCTTCAGCTCCATCTTGCTGTTCACTTACTTCCACATCTTGATCATGTGTACCAGATGCTCCACTACTCTCTTGAGTTGTCTCTGGTTCACTCCTTTCCCCCCCATGATCAGAAGTGGGAGTTGCTGAACTTCCACCATTTGGTGGTTGAGATCCTGGGTTACTGCCAGATCCTTGCTGATCTTGTCTCACCTTGACTCCAATACTTTCTAAGATGATCCGCAAGGTAGTGGCTCTCTCCGAGGTAAGATCCTTCAAGTCTTCTTTGTTTTGCTCCTCATAATATCCTCTCTCTTCAACAAACTTCACATCCCTTGATACCAGCACCCTTCTAGTGTCTGGATTATAACACTTGTATCCCTTTTGAGTTGTAGAGTAGCCAATAAACATTGCCTTAGTACTCCTAGCTTCAAGCTTGTTTCTCAACTCCCCGGGTATCAAAACATAACATAAACACCCAAAGATCCTAATATGTTCTAATGAGGGTTTATGTTTGTTGAGAACCTCAAATGGTGATTGCCCTTTCAGGATCAGTGTGGGAGTCCTGTTGATTAGATAGCAGGCCGTAGCTACTGCATCACTCCAAAACTTCTTAGGTACATTGGCTTGGAACATCATTGATCTTGCAACTTCCATAAGGTGCCTATTCTTCCTCTCAGCCACACCATTCTGTTGTGGAGTGTAGGGACAGCTTGTTTGATGAAGAATTCCATACTGAGATAAGTGTTGCTTGAAAGCTTGTCCAATGTATTCTCCTCCATTATCTGACCTGAAAATCTTAATCTTGGCTTGATAATGGTTAGTTACATAGGATTGAAAATTTTTAAATGCATCAAGTACCCTATCTTTAGTTGGAATTAAGGTTAACCAGGTGTATTTAGATTTTTCATCAATGAATGAGACATAATACTTATGATTCTCTCTAGATAAACAAGGAGCAGTCCATACATCAGAGTGAATAAGATCAAAGCAATTCTCATAAACGGTAGAAGAGTTTGGAAATACAGTTCTACAATGCTTGCCTAAAATGCAAGCTTCACAATCATTGTTTTCAAAAGAAACACCTGGCAACATCAGTTTTAAAGCCTTATTATGAGGGTGTCCTAGTCTAGCATGCCACAATGCATTCTTATTTAAACTAGGAACAGAAGCAGTAGTAAACGAGCAGCTAATGTCAGAAACAGGAGCAAGATCTTCAAGCAAATATAAGTCTCCTTTTGTTACTCCTTTTCCAATCACTTTGCTGCTTTCAATATCCTGAAACTTCACATCATTAGGACTAAATATGACATTGCATTGCAAGTCAGTTGCACATTTCTTGACAGATAATAGGTTTGAAGTAAAGTCAGGCATATAGAAAGCTTTTGAGTCTTTACTAAACAGTTTAAGTGTTCCTATTCCTTTAATTGGAACCTTATCACCATTTGCAATCATCACATGACCCTTAGTAGGCACAATGTTCTTAATTAACTTAGTATCACTAATCATGTGATGTGATGCACCTGAATCTACAATAAGCGGTCTAGTTGATTGATTACTAGCAAGGTGAGCGAGTATACTAGATGGCTTATATGCATTGTAGTTATTTGCATTTCTTAGCAACCTAGCTATACTATCAGTTCTAGTGATGCAATCTAAGTCTCCTACAGTCCTAGCAATCATGGAAGCACCATAAGAATAACCATTGATGTTACCGTTATCCTTGAACATCTTGATGAGTGCATCAATGTCAGCCTTCCTTATGAAGTCCTGATCATTGTTGCGGCTGCTAGGAGCTCCCATGTACGCCACCAGAGACTTGCCATCACTTGTACCACCTTCTTGAGCCTTGCTAGTACCCACATCACTTGACCCGTCAGACATGTGAGCTCTAGCTTCCCTTTCCTTCATGATCTTTGCCGGTTTGAGGTGTGGGTGGAGTATCCAACACTGGCTCTTCTTGTGGCCTTGCTTCTTGCAATGATCACAGCTCCCATTGAACCTCCTATCCTCAAACTTCCCATTCGTAGCTCTGTTAGCTTGTGGAGTCTCTCCTTGCTCAGCTTGCGAGGCTTGGTTAGCTAAAGACAACTCCCCCTTCTTCCCAAACAACCCAATTGACCCTTGCTCTTTCTGAATCCGAGAACACACTTCCTCCAAGTCAGGTAGAGTATCATCTCTCAGCATGTGTTGTATCAGCCCACTGTATGCCGGATTCAGTGTCAAAAGCAGTCCAAAGACCTTGTCCTGCTCACGCCTCTTGATTAGCTCACTGGGATCAACCGTGCTTGGCCTCAACATCTCTAGCTCGGACCAGAGTGACCTAAACCTTCCTAGGTGCTTGGTAAACTCCATGTCTTCTTGAGTCAAGTTGTTGATTTCTTGCTTCACCTCAAAGACTCTACTCAGGTTGGATGTGTTTCCATACACCCTCTTTAAGGTATCCCACAACTCCTTTGCTGTCTCACAGTAGCAGTATGCATCCAGAATCGCCGGCTCTAAGGAAGCATGAAGAACTGACATCACCATCATGTCTTCCTGCTCCCACCTCTCGAATGGATCCTTTGTTGTCTCATCCTTGTCTTCTTCTTGAGCAACCGGCTTTGGGGCCGTTCCAGAGGTAATGTGTCCCCACAAGCCTTTGCTTCCAACTGCGGTCTTCACCATCCGTGACCACACTAGGTAGTTGTTCCCCTTGAACACCACCGCGACCTTCATCTTCATCCCACTATCCATCTTGAAGCAGCTAGACGTAAACAGCTTGCTAAATCTTGGACTGAGAGTAGTAATCACACCAACAAGACCAAAGACACAACCGGAGAAGACTTGAAGCTTGAATCTTCAACGCCCAGCTCCTAGCTTTTATCCTTTGTCTTGATACAAACCTCAACAAGAACTCAGATTCTCACGAACCTGGCTCTGATACCATATGACTTTTAGACTAATGAAGAGTAATCTGAGTGTTTAAGAGAGATTAGAGAAGAACTGAGTGTAGAGAGTAAGAGATCGAGACTAAGAATAAGCCATGGAGGCAAAGATAATCAGAACTGTCTAATCTTTTATTAATGAGAGAGTTTACAATATATAGCCTTTAGATCCTAGGGCTTTCATAAGGATTAAGTAGACCAAGCATGTGTAGTCAAGGAGAAGAGGAGCGCCTAATTCAAACTAAGCCAATAAGAAGCTTCACATGTGTGACCGGATGGATAAGGTTTGCTTTCCCTTTACAGCTTTGATCCAGCCTGTCAAGCCGCGTCCCTTATCCTATCTTCAACGGTCTGCTCAGTTACTCCCAAAGGTTAACTCCTTCTAAGTTACCTTTCACCTCAAGGTAGAGTAACTTCTCATTTTGCCGCGCCCTACTTGTACGGACAGTACGGCCAGTGTACGGACAGTACGGCCAGTGTACGGACAGTACGGCCTGTACGGTCTTGCCTCGGCCTAACTCCTCTTCATGCCTTCTTCTCCTCATTCCTTCTTCCCAAGGTTCACAAGCCTTCATAGATTAACTCCTCATCTCAACAGTATGGAGGAGTTAGGTCTGGTACAAAGATAGGGCAAGTCCTTTAGGGATTGTCTATCAAGCTTCAGGAGTGTCTCTTTGTGTCCAGAAGTGATCTGATGGTTGTGCAAAGATAGGGCCAAGTCCAGGAGGGACTTAGAAGAGTATTTGGGCAAGTGTGCAAACTTAGGGACTGGCCGTACGGATTTGGTACGGACGTTGTACGGACCGTATGGATCCGTACGGACCGAGACATCTCGAAAGTTCACCAGTCGACCATTGGAGCACATTTGAGGTTGGTGCAAAAATAGGGCAGAGGTAAGCTCTTAAGAGAAGAAGACAAAAGAAGGAAGCTGGCGCCAAAGACAGGCTGGAACAGGCTGGCCAAGAGCTGTGTATTGACCATGTATCTAGTCTGATATATGGGAAAGTTCAAGGGAGCCTTACAGCAACCAATCAGGCACCAGTCTCCACATTGACCAGATTCAAATGAGCCAATCGTGAAGCAACAAGAGCACAGCCAATGAAGAATCACGACCAGCCTTACTCTCCATCCTATCCATCCATTTAAATTCAAGTTATATCAGCCATTAGATTTAGGTTTATGATTTGCATCTTGTAAGAGCATATATAAGCTTATATGTGGCATTTTGTATGAACTAAGTGAGTAAGGGGGTTTCCCTTCTCCTTCTCTAATCTGAAACACTTTCTCTTAGTCTCTCTAGTCTCTCATCCTGAATCTCTATACACGTTCTCAGTCTTGTTACTAATCTCTTAAACACTTAGACACACAATGATATGATCATGGACCGGCACAAGGATGGAGATAAAGAGTTCAAAGACCAATCAAGGGAAGAAGATGATGCCTTAGTCATTCCACCAGGTCCCATCACTCGCGCCAAAGCTAGAAGACTCAAAGAAGCTGTTGGAAGTCTACTTATGATCTCATGGAAGCAAGAAGACGGTCTTGATGGACGTTTGATCAATCAAGACACTCTTATCACCATTCAAGCAATGGTTTCAAACTGATCATCATCTAAGCAAGTGCTTGTGTGTGCTCTTTTCCTAGCCTTTGGTTTTGTCCCATTGGGTTTTCCAAAGGAAGGTTTTTAATGAGGCCACAAGTTACTTACATAAACCTTAGATGATGTATCACGGTTCCACCTTAGGTTATTTTTAAACTATGGTTTTTATTTCATGTTTTAAAAACTCTTTTCGAATTTGAATAAGTCTTTAGTCTTTGTTGTAGTTCCAAGGGAGCCTGTTCCCTTTAATGATCTCGAGAATATGGAGCCTGTTCCATACTTCTCTATATAAGTTGTTTGCGTTCTCTCTTTTAATCACAATCCTTTTTCTACAAATCTATCAGATTTCTTTGTTCTCTCTTTACTTCTCATCAAGTCTTGAGTGAATCTCGTTGGTGTGTCATATCCAACAACTAAGGGTGTCTATTTTGGTGTGTAATATCCAAGCTAGTCATCTAGGAGTATCAAGGAGCCATTCCGCAACTCTTTGTGTCACCAAACGATCCATCACCTTGATAAACTTGAGTCTCTGATTCGTTTATACAAGGATCTATCCAATTCAATCCAAAGAAGCATCCTAGGAGTTCATTAAGTGGTATCAGAGCTGCTTTGGATTGGGAAGTTTTCGATTTCTCTTCTGTTTCAAATAAACTTTTCAACTTCTTTGATTACCATTGATAGATCTGCGATCTGTTGTTGTTTCTCGTATCATCTGAGTAGCATATCACCTGATTGCTAATCGTCTGTGTTGAATCCTATTAGATCTAAGTGTTCTTATCATATTTTGAATCAAACTCATCCGATCCGTGTGAAGGAAGTAATCGAATCGCTTGATCTGTCGAATCACTTGCTGAATAACTTGATTTGTGTTGTTTCTGTGATAGATCTGTTCTTATTTGTCTTGAATCTGATCTGCATAAATCCAAAATTGATAGATCTAATCTTAGTCTTGTCGATTTGAATTCTCTAATCCGTGATCTGCAAGTTTTCTATCTTTTGAATCTTTTGAAAGTTGTTTCCGCGTCGACTAATTGTTCTGATTTGATTCTTGTGAACATCTTACTTGTTTGAGTGTTTTCTGAATCAGGTACCATGGTGAGAGAGTCGGAAGATGAAGCAGAACTCGTGAGACAGAACAAGTTATTGAGAGATCAGATGACTGAGCAATTAAACCAAACGATGATCACTACCGTTGCTGATATGATCAAGAGCAGTATGAAGGAACTTCGCGATGAAATAAGGCAAGAGATAAGGCAAGCTACGGGCCAAGGTCATAGCAATGAGTCTAGACGAGAAAGACGTGATGAAACCCCGAGAGAGCATGCTGAATCACAAGAAACAGACCACTACTATGAGCGTAACCGAGCCACGCACAGCAGTTCCTCTTCTAGAGATAGTAGAAGGAGACATAGAAGAGATCATGATGAAAGGAGAACTTACAGAGATGATCTTGCTGGTTTAAAGCTGAAGATACCTCCTTTCCATGGCAAAGTTGATCCGGATGCTTACTTGGAATGGGAAAAGAAGATGGAGTTGGTGTTTAACTGTAAGCACTACACCAATGCCCAAAGGATTCAGATAGCAGCAACTGAGTTCCATGACTATGCGCTGAGTTGGTGGGACCAGCTTGTGACTACCAGGAGACTTAACCAAGAGTATCCCGTTGAAACATGGCACGAGATGAAGGCTCTCATGCGTAAAAGATTTGTGCCAAATCACTATCATCGCGACTTGCACCAGAAGTTAAGAAGACTCACCCAAGGATCTCGATCTGTTGAAGAATACTATCAAGACATGGAGCTGTTGATGCTGAGAGCTCGTGTTTCTGAAGATAAAGAAGCTACTATGGCTAGGTTCTTAGGAGGTCTCAACCGAGAGATACAAGATAATGTTGAGATGCAGCACTATGTGGAGATAGAAGAGATGCTTCACAAAGCTATACTAGTTGAGCAACAAGTTAAGAGGAAGGGCCATTCTCATTCTCGTTACAACACCAGACTTCAGGGAACTAAAGAAGAAAAGTCTAGCTATCAAAAGGAAAGCAAACCGCAACTGAAAGAAGACTCAAAGCCAAATTCCTTTTACAGCAAGGATAAAGGAAAGGCCGAGGTTTCAAGTGCAAGAGCTAGAGATGTTAAGTGCTTTAAGTGTCAGGGTAGAGGCCATTATGCAAATGAGTGCACCAATAAAAGAATCATGATTCTTCTTGAGAATGGAGAGTATGAATCTGAGGATGAGCTTTCAGAGTCTGAGTGTAAGGCGCTTATTGAAGAAGAATATGAAGAAGAACCCGTGAAAGGAAGGTTATTGGTGGCTAGAAGAACTTTGAGTTTGCAAAGTAAAGCTGAAGAGCAAGAACAGAGAGAGAATCTATTCTACACTCGGTGCCTTGTGCAAGGAAAGGTCTGTAGTCTTATCATTGATGGAGGAAGTTGTGTGAATGTAGCTAGTGAAACTATGGTAAAGAAGCTTGGCCTCCAAGTACAGAAACATCCAAAGCCCTACCGGCTTCAATGGTTGAATGAAGAAGGAGAAATGAGGGTTTCTAGTCAGGTTTCGGTTCCCATTGCAATTGGAAGGTATGAGGATGAGGTTCTCTGTGATGTATTGCCTATGGAAGCTGGACATATCCTTCTTGGTCGGCCATGGCAATCAGATAGACGAGTGATACATGATGGCTACACCAACAAGCACACGTTTGAGTTCAAAGGAAAGAAGACTGTGCTGGTTCCTCTAACACCAAAGGAAGTTCATCAAGATCAACTGCAGCTACAAAAGAAGAAAGAAATAGACCTCAAACCTGAATCAAAGAAGCAGCATAGTCTCTATGCCAAATCGGGTGAAATCAAAAGAACTCTCAATGCTCATCAATCTATTCTTTTACTTATCTTTAAAGAGTCTCTTTTGAATGTTACTGACCCAACACCGGTATATCCGAGTGAAATTAAGTGTCTTTTACAGGAATTTGAAGATGTATTTCCTGAAGATAATCCAATTGGTCTTCCACCTCTTAGAGGGATTGAGCATCAGATTGATTTTGTTCCTGGTTCTACACTTCCAAATAGGCCAGCTTATAGGACTAATCCCGTGGAGACTAAAGAACTGCAAAAACAAGTTGAGGAGTTGATGGCAAAGGGGCATATCCGTGAGAGCATGAGCCCATGTGCAGTACCAGTGCTTCTTGTGCCTAAGAAAGATGGAAGCTGGCGCATGTGTGTTGATTGTAGAGCCATCAACAACATCACTGTAAAGTATCGCCATCCTATTCCTAGATTAGATGATATGCTTGATGAATTGCATGGTTCCTGCATATTTTCTAAGATTGATTTGAAAAGTGGATACCATCAGATTAGGATGAAAGAAGGAGATGAATGGAAAACTGCATTCAAAACTAAACATGGTCTTTATGAGTGGTTAGTCATGCCATTTGGATTAACCAATGCACCTAGTACATTCATGAGATTAATGAATCATGTTCTTAGATCATTCATTGGCATATTTGTTGTGGTATACTTTGATGACATCCTTGTATACAGTAAGAGCTTTAATGATCATATAGGACATCTTAGAGCTGTTCTTGATGTGCTTAGAAAGGAATCTCTTTTTGCTAACCTTAAGAAGTGTACTTTTGGAACGGATCACTTGGTTTTTCTAGGCTTTGTTGTGAGTGCAGATGGAGTAAAGGTAGATCAAGAGAAGGTGAAAGCAATACAAGAGTGGCCGATTCCTAAAACCATCAGTGAAGTGCGAAGCTTCCATGGATTAGCTGGCTTCTACCGACGGTTTGTAAAAGATTTTAGCACCATAGCCGCTCCATTGACTGAGGTGATCAAGAAAGAAGTTGGATTCAAATGGGGAGAAGCACAAGAACTTGCCTTTCAATGCCTAAAAGAGAAGCTTACTAATGCCCCTCTTCTTATACTTCCTGATTTCAATAAAACTTTTGAAATTGAATGTGATGCTTCAGGAATTGGAATTGGTGCTGTTCTTATGCAGGAGAAGAGACCCATAGCATATTTCAGTGAGAAACTAGGAGGAGCGACTCTCAACTATGCTACTTATGACAAGGAACTCTACGCTTTGGTGAGGGCTTTGCAGACATGGCAGCATTACCTATGGCCCAAGGAGTTTGTCATTCACACTGATCATGAGTCTCTCAAGTACCTTAAAAGCCAAAACAAACTCAGCAAGAGACACGCAAGGTGGGTTGAGTTCATTGAGACATTTCCTTATGTCATCAAGTATAAACAAGGTAAGGAAAACATAGTTGCTGATGCACTATCCAGAAGGTATGTTCTCTTGAACACTCTTGATGTTAAGCTATTAGGATTTGAGCAGATTAAAGTAATGTATGAGAATGATCCTGAATTTAAAGATGCTTATAAGTCTTGTGAGAAATTTGCTGCTGGACATTACTTTAGGCAGGATGGATTTCTTTTCTATGATAATAGACTTTGTGTGCCTAATTGTTCTTTGAGAGATTTATTTGTTAGGGAATCTCATGGAGGAAGCCTCATGGGACATTTTGGTGTCGCAAAAACTCTCAAGACCTTGCAGGATCACTTCTACTGGCCGCGGATGAAAAGAGATGTGGAAAGACTCTGTGAAAGGTGTGCAACTTGTAAACAAGCTAAGTCCAAAGTCCAAAACCATGGTTTGTACACGCCTTTACCCATCCCTTATCATCCTTGGAATGATATCTCTATGGACTTCATTGTTGGATTGCCTAGAACTCGTACTGGTAAAGATTCAATCTTTGTGGTAGTTGATAGATTTTCTAAGATGGCACACTTCATTGCTTGTCATAAAACTGATGATGCATTGCATGTAGCTAACTTGTTCTTTAAGGAGATTGTGCGTTTACATGGCATGCCTAAGACTATTGTATCTGATAGAGATACTAAGTTCCTAAGCTACTTTTGGAAAACTCTCTGGTCTAAACTAGGCACTAAGCTATTATTTTCTACTACTTGTCACCCACAAACTGATGGTCAGACTGAAGTAGTTAATAGAACTCTTGGTACACTCTTGCGTGCAATTATAAAGAAGAACTTGAAATCATGGGAAGATTGTTTGCCTCATTGTGAATTTGCATATAATCATGCTGTGCATTCTGCTACTAAGTTTTCTCCATTTGAAATTGTTTATGGGTTCAATCCCATCTCTCCTTTGGATCTAATACCTTTACCTGAGTGTGAAAGAGTTAGTCTTGATGGCAAGAAGAAGGCAGAGAAGGTACAACAACTTCATGAACAAGCAAGGCGCAACATAGAAGAAAAGACTAAGCAATATGCCAAACAAGCAAACAAGGGGAGGCGTGAAAGAGTCTTTGAAGTGGGTGATCAAGTCTGGATTCACCTAAGGAAAGAAAGATTTCCTAATGAGAGGAAATCCAAGCTCATGCCAAGGATTGATGGACCATTTGAGATCATAAAGAAAATCGGCAACAATGCTTACAAGCTGGATCTCCAAGGAAGGTATGATGTGAGCAATAGTTTTAATATCACTGACTTGGTTCCTTATTTTGCAGATGAGCCAGATTTGAGGACAAATCCTTTTCAAGAGGGAGGGGATGATATGATCATGGACCGGCACAAGGATGGAGATAAAGAGTTCAAAGACCAATCAAGGGAAGAAGATGATGCCTTAGTCATTCCACCAGGTCCCATCACTCGCGCCAAAGCTAGAAGACTCAAAGAAGCTGTTGGAAGTCTACTTATGATCTCATGGAAGCAAGAAGACGGTCTTGATGGACGTTTGATCAATCAAGACACTCTTATCACCATTCAAGCAATGGTTTCAAACTGATCATCATCTAAGCAAGTGCTTGTGTGTGCTCTTTTCCTAGCCTTTGGTTTTGTCCCATTGGGTTTTCCAAAGGAAGGTTTTTAATGAGGCCACAAGTTACTTACATAAACCTTAGATGATGTATCACGGTTCCACCTTAGGTTATTTTTAAACTATGGTTTTTATTTCATGTTTTAAAAACTCTTTTCGAATTTGAATAAGTCTTTAGTCTTTGTTGTAGTTCCAAGGGAGCCTGTTCCCTTTAATGATCTCGAGAATATGGAGCCTGTTCCATACTTCTCTATATAAGTTTGTTTGCGTTCTCTCTTTTAATCACAATCCTTTTTCTACAAATCTATCAGATTTCTTTGTTCTCTCTTTACTTCTCATCAAGTCTTGAGTGAATCTCGTTGGTGTGTCATATCCAACAACTAAGGGTGTCTATTTTGGTGTGTAATATCCAAGCTAGTCATCTAGGAGTATCAAGGAGCCATTCCGCAACTCTTTGTGTCACCAAACGATCCATCACCTTGATAAACTTGAGTCTCTGATTCGTTTATACAAGGATCTATCCAATTCAATCCAAAGAAGCATCCTAGGAGTTCATTACACAAGCACTCATCAAACTTCCTTTCTCTCAAATCGCTTCCAAGCTCTCTCTCTCTTTACCCATTTGGGTTTCATACACACATACAACCTGAGTACTCTTAAATCTCATATGGTATCAGAGCCAGGTTCATTAGAACTTGGTTCCAGCTTCCGCTAAGCTCAAAGCTCACTCCCATGCCATTTCCAAACCAAGAAGAAGCTTCATGGTCATTTGGCTGTTCAACCTCTTCAAGAAGAAGGTGTGCTCATCAATGGCGTCCAGAAGCTGTTCTTGGTCGTTCTCCACTCTCTCATGGTCGTCCTGAAGAAAGAAGGCCATTGGAAGCATGTCCAAGCCATTCCCATTCACTGTCCAAGAAGAAAGGTGAAAGCTTTCAACTTGTACCTGGTATGGCGACTCAAAAATGAAGAGAGGAGGTGTCTTAGGCATGGTGGGTTCAAGAGAAAGGTCCATGAAAGAAGGAGATGTAGGAGTTGACACCAACAGCTCGGATCTTCCCATGTACTAAGGAGTTTCAAGGAACTAACACTAGTTCCTTGGCTGTAAGGAAATCTCTTTCTCTTGTATAAAGCTTGAGTGTATGAACAGGTTGTGATGTTGTGATGTGATTGGAAACCTGAGGATTGTTTAAAAGATTGCTAAAATGAAGTTGCTTTAGAATCTGTCCCAGGATACTTTAAGAGTCTTGTTTGGGTATTGAAATTGTTTAGTATGCTTAGCTCCGGTTCATAGTGATGCTTGTTGTGATTAATTAAATCTGCTTGCATACATGGAGTGAAACCTGTTGAAAAAGCTGAGAATAGCTAAGAACATGAACTCACTCTTTAAGAATGGAAGAGACAATCAACTTGTGATTGAATCCTCTCAGCAAAATAATCTACACAACCATCTGAATCTAGAGAGATTAAGTGGCTGTGAGATTGATACAATAATTAGAATTAAACTAAGAACAGATTAAAGACTCTAGTTTGAATCTATTCCTTGAGAAGTGACACAACACTTTCAGTTTGTTCACTTAAGGAGAATAGGAAATAGAATCAGTAAGCTAGAGTTTAAGAGAAGATAAAGAAGAGTTTAGAGTGAGTTTTACAAGTATTAGGCTGCCTTAAGAGAAAGAGAGTTAAGGCAGCCTCTAAACCATAACTCTAAACTCCTTACATTGTGAATATTGTTTAGACACAAGCAAGGGAGAGAGAGCCACGAAATTAGACTAAGAGAACTTGTATTGATACTGGATGATTATTACAAGTGATGGAGAAGCCTTTAAATAGGCAATACACAAGACTAAACAATTATTAAAACATGAAAACATAAACAAATAATTCTGTAGGGAACCAGAACATGCCAAAGGAGATACAGCCAATGTATGGCACGTCCAGGAAGAGTAGAAAGGGACAGGAGGAGAGGCACAGTCTCCTTAGGTTGATAGTGACAGCCCAGCTCCCTTTCTTATGCACCCATGTGACTTTTCTCTTCACAAGGAAACCAGCCTTTCATATTTAAATTCAAACATGTTTCCTTGACTTCTCAGACCTTCCCCACGTCCATATTAATTCTATACAACTTCATTCTTGCCTTGCAAGGTAAGTTAGGTCAAGATGGTAGCTTGTGGATCAAGTCTGAATGAACCAACTTCCATTTCAAGTCAATGCAGCATCTTTTCTTCTACTTGCCTTGAATCCATAATGGCTTGCTTCTTGTTTCATTTGTTGGCTCCTTTCCTTGTTGCACAAGTCTTGAATACTTGCAACACACTTCATGACTCTACAGCCTCCTTCTCTTCTTGCACACACGCCTTGATCATCTTTTCATTGTCTTGGCCGTGTCATCACTCTCTTGAGGCTTGTTCATGGCTTGGATAGCTTCTTCTTCTTTAGTTTGGTGTGGAGATGCTTGGCCTTCACTTCCTTTGTTTGGCCTTCACATCTCCTTGTCTTGCTTCACTTTAATACCCTCCCTCAAGGTTGGGCTTTGGAAGCCATTGGTTCCAAAGGCCAAGCTTGCAACACGCAAATGACTACCTCATTAAAAACCTCACCATGTAAAACCACTTGGGATAAAACCATGATGAGGACAAAAAGAGTATAGCCTTCACGGTGCATTGGATAGCTATGACCTTGGCTTTATTTGAATTGAGCTTGAAGCTTCTTTGATCTATGATCTGAATGCGGCTTGAACTTGTCTTTGAACCGCCAAAAGGGCTCATGGCTTGAGCCATGATCTGAACTGATTGCTTAGGGTGTTGACGCCATGATTTGAACTTTGCAACACCTCTTTCTTCTTGATGCTTCACATGAAGCTTACTGACCCTTAGCTAACATCTTGCTGGTGAGTTGATTCATCACGTTCCTACAGCCACTTCTCCTCAAGATCTTCTTGTCTTGGGTCCATGAATCTGAGGCCATTGGTTCTAACCCCCAAAGCTTGCTTCTGATGCTGCTCTAGATCAACCAAACTTGTATTGTCTTCTTGAGACAACCAAGCACAAACACCAATCACCATTCTTAAACTTAGAACCTGTTGAGTATGGACAGATTCAAAGCACAAAATTAGTGAGTGATGGAGAGAATAAAGTAACCAGAGAATAAGTAACCAAAGTATGAGAGAATATTAGAGAATAATGGAGAGTAAGAGTATGGTGGAGAGTTTTGCGGAAGCATATTTCAGTCCATGGCCTGCAAGCTTCATGGCTGATCACACTGCTGGTGAGGCATGAACATCCCACCAGTTAACACATTTTAAAAACATTTTCGAAATCAGATTACTCAAGAATCTGTTCAAAACATTTTAAGATTTTTAAATCCTTTCAAAGAGCTTTTCTTTAAATCTGAAATTCAAATGCTCTTACAAATCAATTTTCTTCAAATCATCATCAATCTTTCTCCCTCCCTCAAGCATTGGTTTCATTAGACTTAAAGCCTTTTACCAAGTTTGAAAATATTAAGAGACAAAGGGTAGAAAAGGATGATAATGTTTGAGACAAAACCAGTAAGAACTTCATCTTTTAAAACTGTTTTTAAAGCACAAAACAGATGAAGTCTTTTGTTTCATTTCCCTCCCTTAGCCTTGGATTAGGATCCCAACTCAAGATCAGAACCACAGCTTACACATGGGAGAGAAGAAACCAAAACAGAACTCCATCTTGTCTTCTTTAAAGAAATCATTAGACAAGATGAAGAACACAAAATATTTTTGAAATCGATTTTTTTTTTTTTTTCAAGAGTTCTTCAAGATACAAGTTTAATCTTTTCTCCCTCCCTCAAGCTGACATGAACAGATTTTTAATCTTTCATCCAAAGACTTAAACAATGAGGAGATAAAGGGGAGAGTCATTGATTAAAAAAAACATTAAAGCCTTGCATCTTAAAGAAACTCACAGATTTTGAATACATACTTCATCTACACTCTCTACTGTCCAAGTTTTGAATCCCAGCCACACAGCTCATCAAAAACGAATTTAAAGGAGAAAGAGAGAGAGACTCAGATGAAGAAATTGACAAAAGAAGTGAGTTCAACCCAAGAAGAGCAACAAAGCTCTGATACCATGTTGAAAAAGCTGAGAATAGCTAAGAACATGAACTCACTCTTTAAGAATGGAAGAGACAATCAACTTGTGATTGAATCCTCTCAGCAAAATAATCTACACAACCATCTGAATCTA
Organism: Brassica napus; assembly: GCF_020379485.1. Lineage (NCBI taxonomy): Eukaryota > Viridiplantae > Streptophyta > Magnoliopsida > Brassicales > Brassicaceae > Brassica > Brassica napus. The sequence continues at coordinate 139,142 of NW_026015657.1, forward strand.
GAGAGATTAAGTGGCTGTGAGATTGATACAATAATTAGAATTAAACTAAGAACAGATTAAAGACTCTAGTTTGAATCTATTCCTTGAGAAGTGACACAACACTTTCAGTTTGTTCACTTAAGGAGAATAGGAAATAGAATCAGTAAGCTAGAGTTTAAGAGAAGATAAAGAAGAGTTTAGAGTGAGTTTTACAAGTATTAGGCTGCCTTAAGAGAAAGAGAGTTAAGGCAGCCTCTAAACCATAACTCTAAACTCCTTACATTGTGAATATTGTTTAGACACAAGCAAGGGAGAGAGAGCCACGAAATTAGACTAAGAGAACTTGTATTGATACTGGATGATTATTACAAGTGATGGAGAAGCCTTTAAATAGGCAATACACAAGACTAAACAATTATTAAAACATGAAAACATAAACAAATAATTCTGTAGGGAACCAGAACATGCCAAAGGAGATACAGCCAATGTATGGCACGTCCAGGAAGAGTAGAAAGGGACAGGAGGAGAGGCACAGTCTCCTTAGGTTGATAGTGACAGCCCAGCTCCCTTTCTTATGCACCCATGTGACTTTTCTCTTCACAAGGAAACCAGCCTTTCATATTTAAATTCAAACATGTTTCCTTGACTTCTCAGACCTTCCCCACGTCCATATTAATTCTATACAACTTCATTCTTGCCTTGCAAGGTAAGTTAGGTCAAGATGGTAGCTTGTGGATCAAGTCTGAATGAACCAACTTCCATTTCAAGTCAATGCAGCATCTTTTCTTCTACTTGCCTTGAATCCATAATGGCTTGCTTCTTGTTTCATTTGTTGGCTCCTTTCCTTGTTGCACAAGTCTTGAATACTTGCAACACACTTCATGACTCTACAGCCTCCTTCTCTTCTTGCACACACGCCTTGATCATCTTTTCATTGTCTTGGCCGTGTCATCACTCTCTTGAGGCTTGTTCATGGCTTGGATAGCTTCTTCTTCTTTAGTTTGGTGTGGAGATGCTTGGCCTTCACTTCCTTTGTTTGGCCTTCACATCTCCTTGTCTTGCTTCACTTTAATACCCTCCCTCAAGGTTGGGCTTTGGAAGCCATTGGTTCCAAAGGCCAAGCTTGCAACACGCAAATGACTACCTCATTAAAAACCTCACCATGTAAAACCACTTGGGATAAAACCATGATGAGGACAAAAAGAGTATAGCCTTCACGGTGCATTGGATAGCTATGACCTTGGCTTTATTTGAATTGAGCTTGAAGCTTCTTTGATCTATGATCTGAATGCGGCTTGAACTTGTCTTTGAACCGCCAAAAGGGCTCATGGCTTGAGCCATGATCTGAACTGATTGCTTAGGGTGTTGACGCCATGATTTGAACTTTGCAACACCTCTTTCTTCTTGATGCTTCACATGAAGCTTACTGACCCTTAGCTAACATCTTGCTGGTGAGTTGATTCATCACGTTCCTACAGCCACTTCTCCTCAAGATCTTCTTGTCTTGGGTCCATGAATCTGAGGCCATTGGTTCTAACCCCCAAAGCTTGCTTCTGATGCTGCTCTAGATCAACCAAACTTGTATTGTCTTCTTGAGACAACCAAGCACAAACACCAATCACCATTCTTAAACTTAGAACCTGTTGAGTATGGACAGATTCAAAGCACAAAATTAGTGAGTGATGGAGAGAATAAAGTAACCAGAGAATAAGTAACCAAAGTATGAGAGAATATTAGAGAATAATGGAGAGTAAGAGTATGGTGGAGAGTTTTGCGGAAGCATATTTCAGTCCATGGCCTGCAAGCTTCATGGCTGATCACACTGCTGGTGAGGCATGAACATCCCACCAGTTAACACATTTTAAAAACATTTTCGAAATCAGATTACTCAAGAATCTGTTCAAAACATTTTAAGATTTTTAAATCCTTTCAAAGAGCTTTTCTTTAAATCTGAAATTCAAATGCTCTTACAAATCAATTTTCTTCAAATCATCATCAATCTTTCTCCCTCCCTCAAGCATTGGTTTCATTAGACTTAAAGCCTTTTACCAAGTTTGAAAATATTAAGAGACAAAGGGTAGAAAAGGATGATAATGTTTGAGACAAAACCAGTAAGAACTTCATCTTTTAAAACTGTTTTTAAAGCACAAAACAGATGAAGTCTTTTGTTTCATTTCCCTCCCTTAGCCTTGGATTAGGATCCCAACTCAAGATCAGAACCACAGCTTACACATGGGAGAGAAGAAACCAAAACAGAACTCCATCTTGTCTTCTTTAAAGAAATCATTAGACAAGATGAAGAACACAAAATATTTTTGAAATCGATTTTTTTTTTTTTTCAAGAGTTCTTCAAGATACAAGTTTAATCTTTTCTCCCTCCCTCAAGCTGACATGAACAGATTTTTAATCTTTCATCCAAAGACTTAAACAATGAGGAGATAAAGGGGAGAGTCATTGATTAAAAAAAACATTAAAGCCTTGCATCTTAAAGAAACTCACAGATTTTGAATACATACTTCATCTACACTCTCTACTGTCCAAGTTTTGAATCCCAGCCACACAGCTCATCAAAAACGAATTTAAAGGAGAAAGAGAGAGAGACTCAGATGAAGAAATTGACAAAAGAAGTGAGTTCAACCCAAGAAGAGCAACAAAGCTCTGATACCATGTTGAAAAAGCTGAGAATAGCTAAGAACATGAACTCACTCTTTAAGAATGGAAGAGACAATCAACTTGTGATTGAATCCTCTCAGCAAAATAATCTACACAACCATCTGAATCTAGAGAGATTAAGTGGCTGTGAGATTGATACAATAATTAGAATTAAACTAAGAACAGATTAAAGACTCTAGTTTGAATCTATTCCTTGAGAAGTGACACAACACTTTCAGTTTGTTCACTTAAGGAGAATAGGAAATAGAATCAGTAAGCTAGAGTTTAAGAGAAGATAAAGAAGAGTTTAGAGTGAGTTTTACAAGTATTAGGCTGCCTTAAGAGAAAGAGAGTTAAGGCAGCCTCTAAACCATAACTCTAAACTCCTTACATTGTGAATATTGTTTAGACACAAGCAAGGGAGAGAGAGCCACGAAATTAGACTAAGAGAACTTGTATTGATACTGGATGATTATTACAAGTGATGGAGAAGCCTTTAAATAGGCAATACACAAGACTAAACAATTATTAAAACATGAAAACATAAACAAATAATTCTGTAGGGAACCAGAACATGCCAAAGGAGATACAGCCAATGTATGGCACGTCCAGGAAGAGTAGAAAGGGACAGGAGGAGAGGCACAGTCTCCTTAGGTTGATAGTGACAGCCCAGCTCCCTTTCTTATGCACCCATGTGACTTTTCTCTTCACAAGGAAACCAGCCTTTCATATTTAAATTCAAACATGTTTCCTTGACTTCTCAGACCTTCCCCACGTCCATATTAATTCTATACAACTTCATTCTTGCCTTGCAAGGTAAGTTAGGTCAAGATGGTAGCTTGTGGATCAAGTCTGAATGAACCAACTTCCATTTCAAGTCAATGCAGCATCTTTTCTTCTACTTGCCTTGAATCCATAATGGCTTGCTTCTTGTTTCATTTGTTGGCTCCTTTCCTTGTTGCACAAGTCTTGAATACTTGCAACACACTTCATGACTCTACAGCCTCCTTCTCTTCTTGCACACACGCCTTGATCATCTTTTCATTGTCTTGGCCGTGTCATCACTCTCTTGAGGCTTGTTCATGGCTTGGATAGCTTCTTCTTCTTTAGTTTGGTGTGGAGATGCTTGGCCTTCACTTCCTTTGTTTGGCCTTCACATCTCCTTGTCTTGCTTCACTTTAATACCCTCCCTCAAGGTTGGGCTTTGGAAGCCATTGGTTCCAAAGGCCAAGCTTGCAACACGCAAATGACTACCTCATTAAAAACCTCACCATGTAAAACCACTTGGGATAAAACCATGATGAGGACAAAAAGAGTATAGCCTTCACGGTGCATTGGATAGCTATGACCTTGGCTTTATTTGAATTGAGCTTGAAGCTTCTTTGATCTATGATCTGAATGCGGCTTGAACTTGTCTTTGAACCGCCAAAAGGGCTCATGGCTTGAGCCATGATCTGAACTGATTGCTTAGGGTGTTGACGCCATGATTTGAACTTTGCAACACCTCTTTCTTCTTGATGCTTCACATGAAGCTTACTGACCCTTAGCTAACATCTTGCTGGTGAGTTGATTCATCACGTTCCTACAGCCACTTCTCCTCAAGATCTTCTTGTCTTGGGTCCATGAATCTGAGGCCATTGGTTCTAACCCCCAAAGCTTGCTTCTGATGCTGCTCTAGATCAACCAAACTTGTATTGTCTTCTTGAGACAACCAAGCACAAACACCAATCACCATTCTTAAACTTAGAACCTGTTGAGTATGGACAGATTCAAAGCACAAAATTAGTGAGTGATGGAGAGAATAAAGTAACCAGAGAATAAGTAACCAAAGTATGAGAGAATATTAGAGAATAATGGAGAGTAAGAGTATGGTGGAGAGTTTTGCGGAAGCATATTTCAGTCCATGGCCTGCAAGCTTCATGGCTGATCACACTGCTGGTGAGGCATGAACATCCCACCAGTTAACACATTTTAAAAACATTTTCGAAATCAGATTACTCAAGAATCTGTTCAAAACATTTTAAGATTTTTAAATCCTTTCAAAGAGCTTTTCTTTAAATCTGAAATTCAAATGCTCTTACAAATCAATTTTCTTCAAATCATCATCAATCTTTCTCCCTCCCTCAAGCATTGGTTTCATTAGACTTAAAGCCTTTTACCAAGTTTGAAAATATTAAGAGACAAAGGGTAGAAAAGGATGATAATGTTTGAGACAAAACCAGTAAGAACTTCATCTTTTAAAACTGTTTTTAAAGCACAAAACAGATGAAGTCTTTTGTTTCATTTCCCTCCCTTAGCCTTGGATTAGGATCCCAACTCAAGATCAGAACCACAGCTTACACATGGGAGAGAAGAAACCAAAACAGAACTCCATCTTGTCTTCTTTAAAGAAATCATTAGACAAGATGAAGAACACAAAATATTTTTGAAATCGATTTTTTTTTTTTTTTCAAGAGTTCTTCAAGATACAAGTTTAATCTTTTCTCCCTCCCTCAAGCTGACATGAACAGATTTTTAATCTTTCATCCAAAGACTTAAACAATGAGGAGATAAAGGGGAGAGTCATTGATTAAAAAAAACATTAAAGCCTTGCATCTTAAAGAAACTCACAGATTTTGAATACATACTTCATCTACACTCTCTACTGTCCAAGTTTTGAATCCCAGCCACACAGCTCATCAAAAACGAATTTAAAGGAGAAAGAGAGAGAGACTCAGATGAAGAAATTGACAAAAGAAGTGAGTTCAACCCAAGAAGAGCAACAAAGCTCTGATACCATGTTGAAAAAGCTGAGAATAGCTAAGAACATGAACTCACTCTTTAAGAATGGAAGAGACAATCAACTTGTGATTGAATCCTCTCAGCAAAATAATCTACACAACCATCTGAATCTAGAGAGATTAAGTGGCTGTGAGATTGATACAATAATTAGAATTAAACTAAGAACAGATTAAAGACTCTAGTTTGAATCTATTCCTTGAGAAGTGACACAACACTTTCAGTTTGTTCACTTAAGGAGAATAGGAAATAGAATCAGTAAGCTAGAGTTTAAGAGAAGATAAAGAAGAGTTTAGAGTGAGTTTTACAAGTATTAGGCTGCCTTAAGAGAAAGAGAGTTAAGGCAGCCTCTAAACCATAACTCTAAACTCCTTACATTGTGAATATTGTTTAGACACAAGCAAGGGAGAGAGAGCCACGAAATTAGACTAAGAGAACTTGTATTGATACTGGATGATTATTACAAGTGATGGAGAAGCCTTTAAATAGGCAATACACAAGACTAAACAATTATTAAAACATGAAAACATAAACAAATAATTCTGTAGGGAACCAGAACATGCCAAAGGAGATACAGCCAATGTATGGCACGTCCAGGAAGAGTAGAAAGGGACAGGAGGAGAGGCACAGTCTCCTTAGGTTGATAGTGACAGCCCAGCTCCCTTTCTTATGCACCCATGTGACTTTTCTCTTCACAAGGAAACCAGCCTTTCATATTTAAATTCAAACATGTTTCCTTGACTTCTCAGACCTTCCCCACGTCCATATTAATTCTATACAACTTCATTCTTGCCTTGCAAGGTAAGTTAGGTCAAGATGGTAGCTTGTGGATCAAGTCTGAATGAACCAACTTCCATTTCAAGTCAATGCAGCATCTTTTCTTCTACTTGCCTTGAATCCATAATGGCTTGCTTCTTGTTTCATTTGTTGGCTCCTTTCCTTGTTGCACAAGTCTTGAATACTTGCAACACACTTCATGACTCTACAGCCTCCTTCTCTTCTTGCACACACGCCTTGATCATCTTTTCATTGTCTTGGCCGTGTCATCACTCTCTTGAGGCTTGTTCATGGCTTGGATAGCTTCTTCTTCTTTAGTTTGGTGTGGAGATGCTTGGCCTTCACTTCCTTTGTTTGGCCTTCACATCTCCTTGTCTTGCTTCACTTTAATAAAACCGAATTTAAAGCTGTTGCATATAGTCTTGTGGCTGTCTTACATTGAAGTATTAGATTCATGTCTAAGTACTGAGTAAAGAAGCTCTTAAGAGTGCCTAAGTAACTTGTCTTGAATCTGTTAGGATCTTACTTGTACTTAGAGCTTTAGCTTGCAAAGAATAGAACTTGATAATGCCTTGTGTCTATCTGTTGCATTGCTTGTGATATTGGGAATCAAACTTGATAATTTATTAATCAAGATTTGACATCAATACTATTGAAAATGGTTAAATGCTTAATGTCAGTTCTAAATTAACTTGTCTTGTTAAGATGATAGATTATATTATCTAATCGTGCTTGCTTTCATGAGTTAGAAACTGATTAAGATTAATGCATACTGCCTTGTATTGTTGCATTTAGATTAAAATCTAAGTTGCATAAAATTGCCTAAATACTTTGACTTGAATCTGATAAGGTCTTGCTTAGTATTTAGAGAATGGTTGCTTGCATAGATAAGAACTCGACATTGTCTTGATTCTATCTAATGTTATAAAGCTTGAGACATTGGTGATCAAACTTGATGAAGTCAAGGATTGATCCCAATGCAATTGTGACTTATCTTTGCTAGAGTTTGAGTGATGTTTCAGGTTCACAAAAGGTGTTCCTAGTTCATCATCAAATCCGAGTTGAAAGAGAAAGAATGATGCCCATTGTGTGTACAATGGAGAAGTGTTACAAAAAGGGAGAAGCACAGATGGTTGTAAAACTCACTGGTGTTCTTCTCCTTAACATTGCAAGTACCTGAAGAAGAAGCTAACCGGGTCTAGGCAGTGGCGTGCCTATTCAAGAGGGTGCTCAAACTAAGACAGAGCACTCTTGGCTGTGTGAAGAAGAAGGCTACTCTATCAAGGCGGCTTCTATTGTGAGGTGATTGAAGAAGTAGCTGAAGCATCCACAAGCATTCCATCATGGTGGCAAATTCAGAAGGGTGATTGCAATAAGAGAAGAAGAAGAAGTGAGGATTCAAGTGGCAACGACCACTCCTCATCACCTTAAACAAGGGAGTAAACCTAGTCTCATCTATCTTAATATGTCTTGATAGGTTTATCTCCTGATTATACTATGTGCTTTCCCTAATTCCATTAAGAGTTTATAGCTTCTAAGTAGAATGTCTAGGCTAATTGCACTGAGATTGTTTTGCTGCTGCATTGTCTTATTGATAGTAAGTAATGTCTAGAGTCCCAGAATCTCATGTTCTGTTTATTGCATTGTCTTGAGTGTTGTCATAGCTTGAATCATCATGAATGTGTTGTAGAATTGAGTAGAATGTCTCTGCTGCTTGCATCATGATTGATAAGTTATTTTGCATACATAAGCATATCTCATACTGTCTAAGTTCAATCCTAGTGTTATCTGATGCTATTGCCTATGTTTAATCCATCAATGAAAGTCTTGCATCAATTAGAAATTGTCTAAGTTGCTTGCATCATTGGTTCTGATTGAAACTGTTGGTGTGATCCTGATCAGGATTGGAATCAATGGATTGAAGCCAATGTATGGGTCAGCTATACCACTGATCATGGTGCAGTTTAATGGACAGTATCATACTCTTATTGGCATGATCTATGAGGTTCTGGATAGAGAGAAGAGAAGAACTGTTGGTACTGCCTTGAAACAGCTTGAACAAAGAGGATTCAACCAACTGAGCTTAACAGGAGCTATGGAGACCATTCACCTCATCCAAATTTGTATGGAGAACAAGGAAAACATGTCAGGAAGTTTCTGGATTGGGTTATATTTGGATCTAGGCGAAATAGGGCTTTTTCGGTCCAAAAAGAGAGTTGCAGCCAGAATCTTGATCCACTTGCTTTCTAGCTGGCCTAACAGGACGTGGAGGATCTAAAGTTCATTAGGAGACACTCCAAATCAAGTTCAAGTCGTGGCCCATCATAAACCAAAGAAGAACCAGCTTGTTGGTTTGATTTAATTGCAATGTAATGGGTTTAGTTTATTGGGCTTTCATTTAATTTAAACCAAAGACAATTAGGAATTTGAGTAAACCAGATTTGGGTAGATTAATATTTAAAATAAACCAATTTCGAATTGGATTAGGAGATTAAACCATCTTGGTTTAAATTTAGGGTTTTCAGTTTTATTCTTTTAACATATGTAGCCACGTTTTGGCATGAAGATCAATCAATCGACATTTTTTTCAACTTCTTTGTTTTGAGTTTTCTCTCAATTCTGCTGGTGTGTAATATCCAGCTTGGGTTCTCTGATTTGGTGTGTCATATCCAGATCAGAAGCCTTGGAGTATCAGGAGGCGAGCCATCTCTCTTGTGTCCCACATCAATCCACAAACCTTGATACAGATCGAGTCTTTGATTCTCTGTTTGCAAGGATTATCTCTGTGATCCATCCTAGACACTAAGCAGGGTGATCCTGTGTCTGTGGGGCAGAAAAAAACATCTTTATAGCATCCCATAGCTCTAAGGAGAAGACCATATCCATCACCTTTCATCCACCCACGCCCCCTTCAAGTGATCCAGGGAGAGACAGCCATTCCAGGGCTGCACCAAGTGGTATCAGAGCCTCTTGAGGGTTAGGGTTTGAAGTTTTAACAAGGGAGCACGAAATCTATCAGTTAACAAACTGTATTCTATGTCTGGATATGAAGAAGAGCTTACAATTCCATTCTTCTATGGGAAGATTGATACAGAGGCATATCTTGATTGGGAAAAGAAGATGGAGTTTCTCTTTGGACTCCTATACTACACTGAAAAGAAAAAGGTATGTCTAGCAGTCAATGGACTCTGTGGAAGTGCATTCTCATGGTGGCAGAGAGTTTCTCAGACTAGGAGATTTGAAAAAAAACCTCAAATTATTTCATGGGTGGAGATGAAGACCTTGATGAGGAAGAGGTTTGTCTCGCAGTGGAAACTTTCAAAACTAAAACCAGAAGCAGCAACAAAGCTTACTATTTTAGATCAGCCTGCCTATTGGTCTGAATTGCCATTAAAACCGGCTGAGAGAAGATCTGTGGTTCCTGTTCTATCATTGAAACAAGAGGAGGAAAAGCAGCAAGCTTCTATATTAGCTTCTCCAATACAACAGATTGAGGAGAGTCATAAAACTGAACCAGAACCAACAACTCTTTGTTTAAAACTAGAGGAGGAGGCAGAAGTTGCAGAAGCTGAGTGTGGCCACGTGCCTGATCAAATAAAACAAGAAGAAAAGGTTCCTGGAGGGTCATCTAAAGCTCTTGAATTGGTGCTTCCTACTGTTGAGCAAGGTGATAACTTTAAGTCTTTAGCTTGTGAGTTACTAATCAGACCTTTGGTATGTCTTCAGCTCAGCTTAGTGGAACATCTGAGAGTTGTTAAGGGCTTGCAACAAGTTGTTTTTGAACCAGGAGGAAGCTTGTGTGTGGTTAGAAGAAACAAACAAATTCTGGATCAGAAAGCAACTGCATACAAGCTCAATTTGCAAGGTTCATTCACTCTTGAAAAACAAGATTTGTGGTCAAATCTTTTTAAAGGGAGAGAGAATGGTATGATAAAAACTATTTGCAGAGAGAATGAAGGAGAGTCAGGAGGTAACACGTCCTTTATCAGGTTCATAACTGACCAGAACAAGCTGAGAAGAGATAAACAGGAACTGGTGGTGGTTAAAGAGAAGCCAGAACTGGAGGATGAGTATGGGGACCAAACCACACGACCACCTGACCAGAAGGATGTTAAACTGAGAGTACATGGTCTCATGTTGATGACCAGGACGTGGATAGGATCATCCTGGAGAGAAGCATTCAACTGCAAACTCAACAAAGTGGAGAAATCATCTGCCTTAGAAGCCACATGCAGTGAGGAAAGTTCCAAGATGTTGCTGAGACATGAAGAAGGACTGCAGAGCTTTGTGTTTCATCCTGGAGAGACTAGAGAGGTGATGATATATCTCATGGCCAGGTCAGGAACTTTGGAGTTAAATTATCAAGGTTCTGTCATCCTACAGAGCTTGGATTTGAGGACAAATCCTTTTAAAGGAGGAGGGGATGGTGTGATCCTGATCAGGATTGGAATCAATGGATTGAAGCCAATGTATGGGTCAGCTATACCACTGATCATGGTGCAGTTTAATGGACAGTATCATACTCTTATTGGCATGATCTATGAGGTTCTGGATAGAGAGAAGAGAAGAACTGTTGGTACTGCCTTGAAACAGCTTGAACAAAGAGGATTCAACCAACTGAGCTTAACAGGAGCTATGGAGACCATTCACCTCATCCAAATTTGTATGGAGAACAAGGAAAACATGTCAGGAAGTTTCTGGATTGGGTTATATTTGGATCTAGGCGAAATAGGGCTTTTTCGGTCCAAAAAGAGAGTTGCAGCCAGAATCTTGATCCACTTGCTTTCTAGCTGGCCTAACAGGACGTGGAGGATCTAAAGTTCATTAGGAGACACTCCAAATCAAGTTCAAGTCGTGGCCCATCATAAACCAAAGAAGAACCAGCTTGTTGGTTTGATTTAATTGCAATGTAATGGGTTTAGTTTATTGGGCTTTCATTTAATTTAAACCAAAGACAATTAGGAATTTGAGTAAACCAGATTTGGGTAGATTAATATTTAAAATAAACCAATTTCGAATTGGATTAGGAGATTAAACCATCTTGGTTTAAATTTAGGGTTTTCAGTTTTATTCTTTTAACATATGTAGCCACGTTTTGGCATGAAGATCAATCAATCGACATTTTTTTCAACTTCTTTGTTTTGAGTTTTCTCTCAATTCTGCTGGTGTGTAATATCCAGCTTGGGTTCTCTGATTTGGTGTGTCATATCCAGATCAGAAGCCTTGGAGTATCAGGAGGCGAGCCATCTCTCTTGTGTCCCACATCAATCCACAAACCTTGATACAGATCGAGTCTTTGATTCTCTGTTTGCAAGGATTATCTCTGTGATCCATCCTAGACACTAAGCAGGGTGATCCTGTGTCTGTGGGGCAGAAAAAAACATCTTTATAGCATCCCATAGCTCTAAGGAGAAGACCATATCCATCACCTTTCATCCACCCACGCCCCCTTCAAGTGATCCAGGGAGAGACAGCCATTCCAGGGCTGCACCAACTGTTGTGCAGAGCTTTAATATTACTCATGGATTGAACCTGTTGCATTCATATAGCTACTGCTTTAAGATTGTGCATTCATGTAGTAATGCATTTAAAAATGAGCCTAAATTGCAAATGTACTGATATAAGCTTTGCATTTAGAGAACTGTATAGAACTTGCATTGTCATTGTTAGAAATTGAAATCTGCTTGTCTTGACTCTGTCCTGTTCTGATTGTTGCTATGCCATAGTTAAATCCATCTGTGATGTCTTATAAGCATTAGTAGTATGTCTAAGCTACTTGAATCATTGGCTTTGATAAAACTAGTGAGCATAAGCATGAATTGAGTCACTCTTGTCGTCTTGATTGCATAAGTATCATCTAGACTTGTGTTCCATTTGGATTGAATCTGTTTCATTCATATAGTTAGTGTGTAACCTAATGCATTCATCTATTGTTGCATTTAAAAAAAAAAAAAACAAAACTGAATTGATTGTCTTTGCTTGATTGTCTTGATTGTCTAGCTTGTCTCAAGTATCCTATATTATTGTGGCATTGGTGATCAAACAGGATGGATAATCTTGGTTTGATCCCAATGGGATGATCTGATCTTGCATTGAGTTGTGGTGGTGTTAGGTACACAAGGAATGTGATACATGAAACTCGCCAACAACCAAGAATGTAAAGACAAAGATCTTGTGCCATTGCATATCATCACTAGGACATGTTAGTCCATAATCTACAGGAAGTGTAGTGTGATTGAGTATGCAATGAGAGATGGCCATTGCATAATACCATTGGACATATCTAGTCCTTAGTCTACAGGAAGTGTAGCATGGGTCATTATGCAATGAGAGGCGTGTCTTGTGAGACTCTCTATGGTGATTCAAACACCCTAATTCCTGGTTAAGGAAGAGAGAAAACTCACAAGAAGAAAGCTATCATAAAAGATGATAGTTATTAGACCATGGAGATATGAGATTAAGAGATCTTTAGAGTGATTAGAGTAAAAAGAGTGTTTAGGAAGTGATTAAGAGAAGTTTGTGAAAGATTAAGAGACTAGGAAGAGCCGTTTAGTGTCTAAGAGAAAACCATAGTCTAAGAGATTAGAGAGACTCGAACTGACTGATTTTATTAATGAGTGAGGTTACATATTTATATAGAAGACATTAGGGTTTACAAGAGGCGAAATGGGCACTATTGAAGCATGTAGAGTCAAGGTTGCTTTCCGGATGATTGGATGGTAAGGCTCACACGCTTTGCCTCTTTACAGCCTGTTCCAGCCTGGCACGCTCTTCCCTTATCCACTCAACGGTCTAATCCCTTCTCCTTAAGTCCCCAAGGTAACACTCCCTTGTTACCGTTTCACTTGGTCGAGTTGGGTAAGTTTTGGTCGAGGCCTGAGAGTTTTAGAAGATTAAGGAGAGATTAAGAGAGAAGAGTAAGAGATGGAGAGAGTTTCCGTGAGAGTGTGACAAAGAGAATAGAAGGAGAATAAGTTTCCTTACTTGATTTGTTACACATGACAGGGTATTTAAAGACATACAAGAATGCATAAACAATGAGAAGATAGTACAAGGGAAAGAATAAACAAAGAGGAGGCAGATCCGCGGATGGCTCGTTCAGCAAGAGGGATAGTGACAGCTCCCAACGGTCAGCTCCCTCTCTCTTCTCTTAGACACACCCGTGACTCCTCCACTCACTTCTCTTCAACGGATACATGTCGACATTCCCACTCACTAGGAGATCTTTTAATCACTTGACCGAGTTGGTTAACTCATGACTTGCTTCCTTTCCTTGCAAGTCACTCTTAGGTTGTACGGACAGCCTTGTTCTCCAAGTTCCTATCTTCTTGCTTTATTCTTCATGTCAACACTCCCCCTCAAGCTTGACAGTAGTGAGTGTCAAGCTTGGAAATCCATGAAGCATTCCCTCATTAAAACCTTTACTTGGAAAAACCACTTGGGATAAAAACCAAGCAAAGGAAAAAGAGTAGAATACTCCATGGTGAGGGGATCATTGACATGGAAGGTTTATGAGTCCAAGTCTTGGAAGAATGGACTCACAAACTTTGCTGCTGGCTGCCTTGGTGAAGATGTCAGCCAGCTGATCCTCACTTCTTGTATAGCATGGGAGGATCACTTGCTGTTCTACTGCTTGTCTCACCTTGTGACAGTCCACTTCTATGTGTTTTGTCCTCTCATGGAAGACTGAGTTGGATGCAATGTGTATTGCAGCTTGATTGTCACAATGCATGGTCATGGGAGTGGTGATCTCAATTCCCAAGTCGCCTAGAAGCCCCTTTATCCAGATAAGCTCACTGGTTAGCTTCCTCATTGATCTGTACTCTGCTTCTGCACTTGAGCAAGACACCACCTTCTGCTTCTTGCTCTTCCAAGTGACCAGATTCCCTCCAATGAATGTACAATAGCCGGTGGTTGACCTTCTGTCTACTCTGTCCCCAGCCCAATCTGCATCACAGTATCCTATCACCTCAGTGTTCTTGTTGCAAGCCATCCATACACCCTGACCTGGCGCCTCTCTCAAGTATCTTAGGATCCTCTCCACCATGTTCCAGTGATGAACCTTGGGAGTTTGCATGTGCTGGCTTACTTGATTAACTGCAAAGCACACATCTGGCCGAGTGATGGTTAGATAGATCAGCTTCCCAACCATCCTTCTATACTGCTTGACGTCTTCAAATGGAGTATCTTCATACTCCCCCTCTCGCAATACCTTGTAACCTTCTTCAAGTGGTGTCTTGGCTTGTCTTCCTCCAAGATCTCCTGCCTCCTTTAAGATGTCCAGGGTATACTTTCTTTGGGACATGAACAATCCTTCCTTTGATCTGCACATCTCAATGCCGAGGAAGTACTTCAGTTCTCCTAGGTCTTTGATATCAAATGCGGCTTTAAGAAAGGTCTTGGTTGAACTGATCCCCTCCTTGTCACAACCAGTGATGATGATATCATCCACATAGACTAGAATCACAACAATCCCTTGCTTGCTGGTGAGAGTGAAGAGTGTGTGATCCGCTTGAGACTTCACAAAGCCTCTCCCATTCAGTGTAGTGCTCAGCTTGTGATACCAAGCTCTTGGTGATTGCTTCAAACCGTATATGGCTTTTCTGAGTCTGAGTACATTCCCTGGTTTCACCATCTCTTCCATTCCCGGCGGTGGTCTCATATATACCTCATCTTCTAGTTCACCTTGCAAGAAGGCATTCTTCACATCCATTTGCCAAAGATCCCACTCTTGATTTACTGCCAATGAAAGGATAATCCGGATTGTGTGGAGCTTGGCCACTGGTGCAAAGGTGTCTAGATAGTCTTCTCCATAAACTTGTGTGTATCCTCTTGCTACCAATCTGGTCTTCTTTCTTTCTGGCTTCCCATTTGCAAGATACTTGATGGTGTGTATGAGTCTGCTGGTCACGGCTTTCTTTCCTTTTGGAAGCTCTGTCTCATACCAGGTGTTGTTCCTCTCCATGGCTCCCATTTCATCATTCACTGATTCCCTCCATTCATCATCTTCCATAGCTTCTGCATATGTTCTTGGTATCCATTCCTGATCCAATGAACCCACAAAGGCTTGATGTTCTTCTGGATAGTGAGCTAGGGAGCACACGCCACTGGGTGGGTGAGCTACTGCCTCTGCATTGAAGTAGACTCTGGTGTTGTTCCAGTTTGAAGCCGGCTTCTTGATCCTAGTACTTCTCCTAAGTACTGGCTGATCATTTTCATTCTGAGTGCCTTCTCCACCTTCCAAGTTCTGATTCTGATCCTCTACTTCCTCCTCTTGGTCATGGTGCTCTTCTTGATCATGAACTTCCTCAGATACAGGTGGTTCACCCTGATTTCCCCCCTCAGGATCAAGGGGAGCAGCTTCTTGGATCTCAACTTCATCTGTAGTTGTCTCGGTTTGCTCTTCAGACCGGCTTGATCCTCCCACATTATCTGATCCTGCTTGTCCCGGCTCTTCCATAGGTAAGCTGACCCCAAGTCTCCTCATGACTTGCCTGAGATTGGCTGCTCTATCTGATGCGGATTGAGACAAGTTCTCCAGCTCATTCCAATCCTTGTTGTTGTAGTACCCTCTGGTTTCTACAAACTTCACATCTCTAGATACCAAGACTCTCCTAGTCTCTGGTTCATAGCACTTATAGCCCTTCTGGTTTGGTGAATACCCAATGAACATAGCTCTTGTGCTCTTAGCCTCCAGTTTGTTCCTCAGTTCTCCTGGTTTCAAAACTGTTAACTTGAAGAAAAGAAATGGAGACAAAGGAGAAGTATGGAGGAGTTTGTGTCTGGTGCAAAGATAGGGCAAGTCTTATAGAGATTGCCTATCAAGCTTCAGAAGGGATTTATGAGCTCCAGAAGTGGTCTAAGGGCTGTGCAAAGATAGGGACAAGTCCAGGAGGGACTTAGAAGATGTTGAGGAGCAAATAGGGCGAGTGTGCAAACTTAGGGCAAGGCTGTACAGCATGTACGGACCGGTACGACCCGAGAGAGCACAACTCGCCCATTTGAGATGTTTTGTGATTGTGCAAAGTCCGGGCTCAAGTGTGCAAGCTTAGGGCGTGATCAGAACATGTCCAGGAGGAGTTGTGCATAATTAGGGTGTTGGGAATGACTCTGGTCGTAAGGAATCAAAGGAGAATCAAAGAAGATGCCTTGAGAGTTTGAAAGGAGAGTGGCGCCAAAGACAGGCTGGAACAGGCTGGCTGTTGGCTGTGTAAAGAAGTAAAGGGGACCATGTATCTAGTCTGATATGTGGGAAGATACAAGGGAGCCTTACAGCAGCCAATCAGGCGCCAATCTCCACCTTGACCATATTCAAATGAGCCAATCACACAGCAGCAAGAGCACAGCCAATGAGAGACAAAGACCAGCTCAACTCTCCATCTGATCCATCCATTCTTCAAGTCTATTATGAGCCATTAGATTTAGGTTTTATGTTATTGCAAATGTAAAAGCCTATATAAACAGCTCATAATGTCGATTGTAAACCCTAAGGGAGTAAGGGGGATTTCCCCTCTCCACTTCATGGAAATGAAAAGTGTTCTTGAATCAGATTCTCTTAATCTCTCCCTTTCTTAGTCTCTAAATCTCTTAATCTCTCAAAGTCTCTTGTTTCTGATTTAAGTAGACACTCTTATCAATCTCTCTTTCTAAATCACCTAGAACAAGCTCTCATCATTCTCCATTGGAGTTTATACACACACAAACACAACTAGAGAAGAGAACTCTACAAATCTCATATGGTATCAGAGCCAGGTTCATCAGAACCTGAGCTGAAGCTTCCGCAAACACACTGCTCTCTCCTCAGCTCAAATCCAAACCAGTGAAGCTCTCTCCATCCGGTTCAGCCTCTTATGAAGAAGAAGACTGAAGCTTGGCGAGTTCTCATGGTTCCTCATCCTGTTCTCTTCCTGTCCTGATGGTGGTTCTCATTGGAAGCAAAGGTGTATGGACAAGGCCTAGCTATCCTTGTACCAAGGCGCCTTGTCCAAGAGAAGATCACATCCGGTTCCAAAGAAGATGGTGTCAAGAGCTTGGCGCCTAGTGGAGATGAAGAAAGGAGGGGTCTTTGAAGCTGATGGTACAAGAAGGGGGTCATGAACTGAAGGTGAAGGAGGTGGGTGACGATCCATACTCTCAAGACCAGCAAAGCGTGGCCGGTTTCATTAAAGGTTAAGGAACCAATCTGGTTCCTTGTGGTAAACGATTCTTAAAACCTTCTTGATGATGAGCAGATGATTATGATGGGTTGTGTGTTGTGATGTGATTGAAAACCTGAGGATAGTTTAAAGATTGCTAAATGAAAATGAATTTAGAATCTATCCCAGGATGCTTAAAGAGACTTGTTTGGTGATTGAGATTGATCTTAAAATGCTTAGCTCCGGTTCATTGTAGTGCTTGTTGTGATTGATTGAATCTGCTTGCATACATGAGTTAAAACCGACTGAAAGCTAGTGCATAGTGGCTTGAAGTTACCTGACATTGAGGCACTAGATTAATGTCTAGTAGCTGAGTAAAGGAGCTGTCAAGAATTGCCTAAGTGTCTTGTAATGAATCTGTAGGATCATACTAGAACTTAGAGAGCTGAGCTTGCAATGATTTGAAACTTGGGTGTCTTGTTTTGATCTTGCATTGCTTTAGTGAGACATTGGTGTTCAAGCTTGATGTGGAATCAAGGACTGACCCAATGCACCTATGTCTAATCTTCTCTGGAGGTTGAGTGGTGTTTCAGGTGCACAAGGAGTGTTCTTAGTTCTTCACCAATCCAAGAGAAAGAGGAAGGCATTGCCCATTGTCATGAGCAATGGAGAGCGGTTACTGAAGTGGTTATGTACCACTGGTTAGTGAAGACTCACGGCTGCTCACTTCCAAGCTTGGACCCTCATTCTATCCAAGCTTGAGGAGGGGAGTTAAGTGAGCAAAGAAGGAAGACCATGGCAAGCAACTGATGGAAAAGTAGTCATCCGGCTGTGGGAAGAACAAGGGAGTGTTCAGAGCACTCTCGGCTGTGGGAAGATGATGGAGCTACTCTATCAAGGCGGCTTCCAGTGTGAGCAGTCTGAAGAGGGAGCTGAAGGTTCCACAAGCATTCCATGGAGATGGCGAGTTCAGAAGGTGCTGCAAGGGTCTGATGGTGTGATCATGAAGCTGCTCTCCCAAGCTTGACTTGTTCCACATGGTCAAGCTTGAGGGGGAGTGTTGAGAAGACTTCAAATGATCACAAAGGTGCCGGTTCAAGAAGGTGGACGGCAGTGAACAAATGTGGAGAATCAAGAAGCTCTCCTTCCAAGCTTGACTTGTTCCACATGGTCAAGCTTGAGGGGGAGTGTTGAGAAGGCTTCTTGATGAGAGCACTTGGCGGTTAATCAACAAGGGAGCAGACTGGTTTGTGAAGCAAGATGGAGGATGGTGAAGCAATCACCAAGGCGGCCAAAGCAGAGCAGCCTTGATACTACAGACTGAACCATCCGATCATGAAGCTTTAGAACTAGGTGGAGACTCTAGAAGAAGAAGCAGCCAAGGCTCCACAAGTTCTTGATACTCTTAGTGCGAGTATGATCTGATGGTTCCATATGAAGCTAGAAGAAGGTCAGACCGTGAGAAGAGTACAAGATGAAGGGTGATGAGCAAGGGAAGATGTGATCAACCTTGCATCACAAGAAGAGGCCGTGATCCAGAGTCTTTGTGTCCCTTACATTGTTGGTAAGGCACAAAGACTCACTGGCCAATCCCTAGGCCTTGGAGGCTTTACTCTTTTTCCCTCATCAAGGTTTTGTCCCAAAGGGTTTTCCTTGGTGAGGTTTTTAATGAGGAAGTTCTTCAAGGTTCCAAGCTTGACTTAGGATCAGCTAAAGTCAAGCTTGAGGGGGAGTGTTAACTTGAAGAAAAGAAATGGAGACAAAGGAGAAGTATGGAGGAGTTTGTGTCTGGTGCAAAGATAGGGCAAGTCTTATAGAGATTGCCTATCAAGCTTCAGAAGGGATTTATGAGCTCCAGAAGTGGTCTAAGGGCTGTGCAAAGATAGGGACAAGTCCAGGAGGGACTTAGAAGATGTTGAGGAGCAAATAGGGCGAGTGTGCAAACTTAGGGCAAGGCTGTACAGCATGTACGGACCGGTACGACCCGAGAGAGCACAACTCGCCCATTTGAGATGTTTTGTGATTGTGCAAAGTCCGGGCTCAAGTGTGCAAGCTTAGGGCGTGATCAGAACATGTCCAGGAGGAGTTGTGCATAATTAGGGTGTTGGGAATGACTCTGGTCGTAAGGAATCAAAGGAGAATCAAAGAAGATGCCTTGAGAGTTTGAAAGGAGAGTGGCGCCAAAGACAGGCTGGAACAGGCTGGCTGTTGGCTGTGTAAAGAAGTAAAGGGGACCATGTATCTAGTCTGATATGTGGGAAGATACAAGGGAGCCTTACAGCAGCCAATCAGGCGCCAATCTCCACCTTGACCATATTCAAATGAGCCAATCACACAGCAGCAAGAGCACAGCCAATGAGAGACAAAGACCAGCTCAACTCTCCATCTGATCCATCCATTCTTCAAGTCTATTATGAGCCATTAGATTTAGGTTTTATGTTATTGCAAATGTAAAAGCCTATATAAACAGCTCATAATGTCGATTGTAAACCCTAAGGGAGTAAGGGGGATTTCCCCTCTCCACTTCATGGAAATGAAAAGTGTTCTTGAATCAGATTCTCTTAATCTCTCCCTTTCTTAGTCTCTAAATCTCTTAATGAGAGTTTTATAGGATTTATGTGAGAGTTTAAGGAAGATTTGTGAAGAGATTAGAGAAGAACTAGGTTGAACCGTGAGAGAGAGAGAGAGATTGACAAAGAGAATAATAGAGAACTCTTTTCCCTTGAATGATTTGTTTATGGGAACAACCCATTTATAGAATTCATACAGCAAGATGTCGACATTAAGGAAACAATAAACAAAGAAGTTAAGACAGAGGAGAGATGGGCAAAGTGGTCCTGGATAGTGACAGGTCCTAACGGGTGGGAAGACTTTGAATCCTTAACCAGACCCGTGACCTGCACTCTCAACGGTTCCCCACTTCCCTTAGGCGATTCCAAACATTCTTCTTGCCTTCTTCTCTTCTACATCAGTCACTCTTATGTCTTGCACTCCAAGTTAGGGTTGTCTTGTACGGACAGACTTGTCTAGCAAGGTAAGTTGAGTGATTGCTTGATCCGGATGTAATTGTTCCCCTCTTGCTTCTTACTTCATTCTCCTCTCTTTATTGCTTCATGTCAACACTCCCCCTCAAGCTTGACAGTGGTGATTGTCAAGCTTGGAAACCATGAAGCATTCCCTCATTAAAACCTTTACTTGGAAAAACCACTTGGGATAAAAACCAAGCAAAGGAAAAAGAGTAGAATACTCCATGGTGAGGGGATTATTGACATGGGAGGTTTATGAGTCCAAGTCTTGGAAGAATGGACTCACAAACTTTGCTACTGGCCGCCTTGGTGAAGATGTCAGCCAGCTGATCCTCACTTCTTGTATAACATGGGAGAATCACTTGCTGCTCTACTGCTTGTCTTACCTTGTGGCAGTCCACTTCTATGTGTTTTGTCCTCTCATGGAAGACTGAGTTGGATGCAATGTGTATTGCGGCTTGGTTGTCACAATGCATGGTCATGGGAGTTTTGATCTCAATTCCCAAGTCGCCTAGAAGCCCTTTTATCCAGATAAGCTCACTGGTTAGCTTCCTCATTGATCTGTACTCTGCTTCTGCACTAGAGCAAGACACTACCTTCTGTTTCTTGCTCTTCCAAGTGACCAGATTTCCTCCAATGAATGTACAATAGCCGGTGGTTGATCTTCTGTCTATTCTGTCCCCAGCCCAATCTGCATCACAGTATCCTATCACCTCAGTGTTCTTGTTGCAAGCCATCCATACACCCTGACCTGGTGCCTCTCTCAAGTATCTTAGTATCCTCTCCACCATGTTCCAGTGATGAACCTTGGGAGTTTGCATATGTTGGCTTACTTGATTAACTGCAAAGCACACATCTGGCCGAGTGATGGTTAGATAGATCAGCTTCCCAACCATCCGTCTATATTGTTTGACATCTTCAAATGGAGTATCTTCATACTCCCCCTCTCGCAATACCTTGTAACCTTCTTCAAGTGGTGTCTTGGCTTGTCTTCCTCCAAGATCTCCTGCCTCCTTTAAGATGTCCAGGGTATACTTTCTTTGGGACATGAACAATCCTTCCTTTGATCTGCACATCTCAATGCCGAGGAAGTACTTCAGTTCTCCTAGGTCTTTGATATCAAATGCGGCTTTAAGAAAGGTCTTGGTTGAACTGATCCCCTCCTTGTCACAACCAGTGATGATGATATCATCCACATAGACTAGAATCACAACAATCCCTTGCTTGCTGGTGAGAGTGAAGAGTGTGTGATCCGCTTGAGACTTCACAAAGCCTCTCCCATTCAGTGTAGTGCTCAGCTTGTGATACCAAGCTCTTGGTGATTGTTTCAAACCATATATGGCTTTTCTGAGTCTGAGTACATTCCCTGGTTTCACCATCTCTTCCATTCCCGGCGGTGGTCTCATATATACCTCATCTTCTAGTTCACCTTGCAAGAAGGCATTCTTCACATCCATTTGCCAAAGATCCCACTCTTGATTTACTGCCAATGAAAGGATAATCCGGATTGTGTGAAGCTTGGCCACTGGTGCAAAGGTGTCTAGATAGTCTTCTCCATAAACTTGTGTGTATCCTCTTGCTACCAATCTGGTCTTTTTTCTTTCTGGCTTTCCATTTGCAAGATACTTGATAGTGTGTATGAGTCTGCTGGTCACGGCTTTCTTTCCTTTTGGAAGCTCTGTCTCATACCAGGTGTTGTTCCTCTCCATGGCTCCCATTTCATCATTCACTGATTCCCTCCATTCATCATCTTCCATAGCTTCTGCATATGTTCTTGGTATCCATTCCTGATCCAATGAGCCCACAAAGGCTTGATGTTCTTCTGGATAGTGAGCTAGGGAGCACACGCCACTGGGTGGGTGAGCTACTGCCTCTGCATTGAAGTAGACTCTGGTGTTGTTCCAGTTTGAAGCCGGCTTCTTGATCCTAGTACTTCTCCTAAGTACTGGCTGATCATTTTCATTCTGAGTGCCTTCTCCACCTTCCAAGTTCTGATTCTGATCCTCCACTTCCTCCTCTTGGTCATGGTGCTCTTCTTGATCATGAACTTCCTCAGATACAGGTGGTTCACCCTGATTTCCCCCCTCAGGATCAAGGGGAGCAGCTTCTTGGATCTCAACTTCATCTGTAGTTGTCTCGGTTTGCTCTTCAGACCGGCTTGATCCTCCCACATTATCTGATCCTGCTTGTCCCGGCTCTTCCATAGGTAAGCTGACCCCAAGTCTCCTCATGACTTGTCTGAGATTGGCTGCTCTATCTGATGCGGATTGAGACAAGTTCTCCAGCTCATTCCAATCCTTGTTGTTGTAGTACCCTCTGGTTTCTACAAACTTCACATCTCTAGATACCAAGACTCTCCTAGTCTCTGGTTCATAGCACTTATAGCCCTTCTGGTTTGGTGAATACCCAATGAACATAGCTCTTGTGCTCTTAGCCTCCAGTTTGTTCCTCAGTTCTCCTGGTTTCAAAACAAAACAAAGGCACCCAAACACACGCATATGATCAATAGATGGTTTAGCTTTGTTCAATACCTCAAATGGAGAGCAGTCTTGTAGAACTCTGGTAGGAATGCGGTTGATCAGGTAGCATGCAGTTAGGACCGCATCACCCCAAAAGCTCTTTGGGACACTAGTATGGAACATCATGCTCCTAGTGACCTCCATGAGATGCCTGTTCTTCCTCTCGGCCACACCATTTTGTTGGGGAGTGTATGGACAGCTGGTTTGATGAATCACACCTTGTTTGGCTAGATGAGCTTTGAATGCATTGCTGGTGTACTCTCCTCCATTATCTGATCTCAAAATCTTAACTTTGGCATTATAATGGTTAGAGACATATGTTTCAAAGTTTATAAATGCATCTAAGACCCTATCCTTTGATTGTAAGAGAGTGATCCATGTGTACTTGGATTTCTCATCAATAAAGGTCACAAAATACTTGTGATGTTCTCTAGAAAGACATGGAGCTGTCCATACATCCGAGTGGATTAAATCAAAGCAGTGTTCATAGATTGTACTAGACTTGGGAAATACAGTTTTGCAATGTTTTCCTAAGATACAAGCTTCACAATCTTGCTGGAATGAAATACTAGGCAACATGATGTTCAAGGCACGAGAATGAGGATGTCCTAATCTAGCATGCCACATTACATCTTTAGGGAAATTAAAACTTGAATTGAAAGCAACAGATAGATCGGATGCAAGCTTAGTGTCTTCTAGCAAGTACAGGTTTCCCTTGCTCACACCTTTGCCAAGCAACCTACATGAGTCAATATCCTGAAAGTAGACATCATCAGGCGTAAATATAACATTGCAATTCAAGTCATTGGTCACCCTTTTCACAGATAATAGATTAGAAGTGAAACTAGGCATGTAGAAAGCTTTGGATTCTTTCTCAAATAATTTAAGTTCCCCTATGCCTTTAATTGGAACCTTGTTACCATCAGCTATCATAACATTTCCTACTGCAGGAGTGATATTTTTAATCAAATTTAAATCACTAATCATGTGATGAGAGGCTCCTGAGTCTATGACTAAGGGTTTAACTCTATCAGATTCATGAGCAACTTGAAACGCCGTGAATAAACTCCTAGGCAATTGATATGATGCACTAAGGGAGGAACCAAGAGTTTTACCAGACTCCTTGAGAGCTTTGATGAGTGCCTCAATGTCAGATTTCTTGATGGACTCATCCTGGTTTCCCTTGCCCTCATGAGTGCGGTAGGCCGTGGAAGCTTCTCCTACATCACCTGAGTAGTTTGCCCGACCATCAGTCTTGAACTTAGCCGGTTTGAGGTGTGGGTGAAGTATCCAGCACTTGTCCTTGCCGTGACCCTTCCTCTTGCAATGATCACACACCCACACTTTCTTTTCCTCCGGCTTGTAGTACCCTTTGTTGGCTACTCCGGCAGGTTTGCTCTCGGCTCCTTCAGCTTGATTGGCCATCACTAGCTCTCCCTTTCTCTTAAAGAGACCCACTGAGCCGTGCTCCTTCTGAATCTCAGCACACACTTCATCTAGAGATGGAAGCTCCTTGTTCCTCAGTATGTGCCTAATAAGGTCATCATACCCTGGGTTGAGAGTGAGCAGCAAGGCAAAGACCTTATCTTGCTCCCTTCTTTCATGTAGAACATCCGGATCAACTGTTGCGGGTCTGAGCATCTCTAGCTCAGCCCATAGAGACCGGAACTTCCCAAAATGAGCATCAAAGTCTGTGTCCTCTTGACTTAGAGAATTGATTGCTCCTTTTACTTCATACACCTTGCTGATGTTGGATTTGTTGGCATACACCTTCTTGAGAGTATCCCACAGCTCCTTGGAAGTTTCACAGAATGCATAAGCCTCTTGGAGAGAAGGGGCGAGGCTATTCTGGATGATAGACAACACCATGAGGTCCTCCTGACCTTTCTTCTTATCCCCAGCATCCGCAACCACCACTTCTTTGCCATCCTCTCCTAGGACAGTCTTCTTGGTGGGGCGGCCTTCTTCAACAATCTCCCAAAGACCTCTGCCTCCGAGAGCTGTTTTGGCAAGTCTTGCCCATGTCAGGTAGTTAGGACCCTTGAGAGTAACTGGTATCATTACCATCTTTGGGTTCTCGGAGGTATCCATCAAGAGAGAAAGAGAAACGAAAGTTTTGGATGAACTTTGCTACTTTTGGCAAATTCTGGAAATGAGATTGAAGAACACCTCAAGAACAGGATGAACTTTGCCAAAAATAGAAATAAAACACAGAGAGTTCGCGGAAGAAAAAGAGATTTAGGTCTCAAGAGCACAGCTGCTCTGATACCATGAGAGTTTTATAGGATTTATGTGAGAGTTTAAGGAAGATTTGTGAAGAGATTAGAGAAGAACTAGGTTGAACCGTGAGAGAGAGAGAGAGATTGACAAAGAGAATAATAGAGAACTCTTTTCCCTTGAATGATTTGTTTATGGGAACAACCCATTTATAGAATTCATACAGCAAGATGTCGACATTAAGGAAACAATAAACAAAGAAGTTAAGACAGAGGAGAGATGGGCAAAGTGGTCCTGGATAGTGACAGGTCCTAACGGGTGGGAAGACTTTGAATCCTTAACCAGACCCGTGACCTGCACTCTCAACGGTTCCCCACTTCCCTTAGGCGATTCCAAACATTCTTCTTGCCTTCTTCTCTTCTACATCAGTCACTCTTATGTCTTGCACTCCAAGTTAGGGTTGTCTTGTACGGACAGACTTGTCTAGCAAGGTAAGTTGAGTGATTGCTTGATCCGGATGTAATTGTTCCCCTCTTGCTTCTTACTTCATTCTCCTCTCTTTATTGCTTCATGTCAACACTTAATCTCTCAAAGTCTCTTGTTTCTGATTTAAGTAGACACTCTTATCAATCTCTCTTTCTAAATCACCTAGAACAAGCTCTCATCATTCTCCATTGGAGTTTATACACACACAAACACAACTAGAGAAGAGAACTCTACAAATCTCATAAAAACAAAACACAGGCACCCAAACACACGCATATGATCAATAGATGGTTTAGCTTTGTTCAATACCTCAAATGGAGAGTAGTCTTTTAGAACTCTGGTAGGAATGCGGTTGATCAGGTAGCATGCAGTTAGGACCGCATCACCCCAAAAGCTTTTTGGGACACTAGTATGGAACATCATGCTCCTAGTGACCTCCATGAGATGCCTGTTCTTCCTCTCGGCCACACCATTTTGTTGGGGAGTGTATGGACAGCTGGTTTGATGGATCACACCTCGTTTGGCTAGATGGGCTTTGAATGCATTGCTGGTGTACTCTCCTCCATTATCTGATCTCAAAATCTTAACTTTGGCATTATAATGGTTAGAGACATATGTTTCAAAGTTTATAAATGCATCTAAGACCCTATCCTTTGATTGTAAGAGAGTGATCCATGTGTACTTGGATTTCTCATCAATAAAGGTCACAAAATACTTGTGATGTTCTCTAGAAAGACATGGAGCTGTCCATACATCCGAGTGAATTAAATCAAAGCAGTGTTCATAGATTGTACTAGACTTGGGAAATACAGTTTTGCAATGTTTTCCTAAGATACAAGCTTCACAATCTTGTTGGAATGAAATACTAGGCAACATGATGTTCAAGGCACGAGAATGAGGATGTCCTAATCTAGCATGCCACATTACATCTTTAGGGAAATTAAAACTTGAATTGAAAGCAACAGATAGATCGGATGCAAGCTTAGTGTCTTCTAGCAAGTACAGGTTTCCCTTGCTCACACCTTTGCCAAGCAACCTACATGAGTCAATATCCTGAAAGTAGACATCATCAGGCGTAAATATAACATTGCAATTCAAGTCATTGGTCACCCTTTTCACAGATAATAGATTAGAAGTGAAACTAGGCATGTAGAAGGCTTTGGATTCTTTCTCAAATAATTTAAGTTCCCCTATGCCTTTAATTGGAACCTTGTTACCATCAGCTATCATAACATTTCCTACTGCAGGAGTGATATTTTTAATCAAGTTTAAATCACTAATCATGTGATGAGAGGCTCCTGAGTCTATGACTAAGGGTTTAACTCTATCAGATTCATGAGCAACTTGAAATGCCGTGAATAAACTCCTAGGCAATTGATATGATGCACTAAGAGAGGAACCAAGAGTTTTACCAGACTCCTTGAGAGCTTTGATGAGTGCCTCAATGTCAGATTTCTTGATGGACTCATCCTGGTTTCCCTTGCCCTCACGAGTGCGGTAGGCCGTGGAAGCTTCTCCTACATCACCTGAGTAGTTTGCTCGACCATCAGTCTTGAACTTAGCCGGTTTGAGGTGTGGGTGAAGTATCCAGCACTTGTCCTTGCCGTGACCCTTCCTCTTGCAATGATCACACACCCACACTTTCTTTTCCTCCGGCTTGTAGTACCCTTTGTTGGCTACTCCGGCAGGTTTGCTCTCGGCTCCTTCAGCTTGATTAGCCATCACTAGCTCCCCCTTTCTCTTAAAGAGACCCACTGAGCCGTGCTCCTTCTGAATCTCAGCACACACTTCATCTAGAGATGGAAGCTCCTTGTTCCTCAGTATGTGCCTAATAAGGTCATCATACCCTGGGTTGAGAGTGAGCAGCAAGGCAAAGACCTTATCTTGCTCCCTTCTTTCATGTAGAACATCCGGATCAATTGTTGCGGGTCTGAGCATCTCTAGCTCAGCCCATAGAGACCGGAACTTCCCAAAATGAGCATCAAAGTCTGTGTCCTCTTGACTTAGAGAGTTGATTGCTCCTTTTACTTCATACACCTTGCTGATGTTGGATTTGTTGGCATACACCTTCTTGAGAGTATCCCACAGCTCCTTGGAAGTTTCACAGAATGCATAAGCCTCTTGGAGAGAAGGGGCGAGGCTATTCTGGATGATAGACAACACCATGAGGTCCTCCTGACCTTTCTTCTTATCCCCAGCATCCGCAACCACCACTTCTTTGCCATCCTCTCCTAGAACAGTCTTCTTGGTGGGGCGGCCTTCTTCAACAATCTCCCAAAGGCCTCTGCCTCCGAGAGCTGTTTTGGCAAGTCTTGCCCATGTCAGGTAGTTAGGACCCTTGAGAGTAACTGGTATCATCACCATCTTTGGGTTCTCGGAGGTATCCATCA
Organism: Brassica napus; assembly: GCF_020379485.1. Lineage (NCBI taxonomy): Eukaryota > Viridiplantae > Streptophyta > Magnoliopsida > Brassicales > Brassicaceae > Brassica > Brassica napus. Next base: position 167,101 of record NW_026015657.1, read on the forward strand.
AGAGAGAAAGAGGAACGAAAGTTTTGGATGAACTTTGCTATTTTTGGCAAATTCTGGAAATGAGATTGAAGAACACCTCAAGAACAGGATGAACTTTGCCAAAAATAGAAATAAAACACAGAGAGTTCGCGGAAGAAAAAGAGATTTAGGTCTCAAGAGCACAGCTGCTCTGATACCATGAGAGTTTTAGAAGATTAAGGAGAGATTAAGAGAGAAGAGTAAGAGATGGAGAGAGTTTCCGTGAGAGTGTGACAAAGAGAATAGAAGGAGAATAAGTTTCCTTACTTGATTTGTTACACATGACAGGGTATTTAAAGACATACAAGAATGCATAAACAATGAGAAGATAGTACAAGGGAAAGAATAAACAAAGAGGAGGCAGATCCGCGGATGGCTCGTTCAGCAAGAGGGATAGTGACAGCTCCCAACGGTCAGCTCCCTCTCTCTTCTCTTAGACACACCCGTGACTCCTCCACTCACTTCTCTTCAACGGATACATGTCGACATTCCCACTCACTAGGAGATCTTTTAATCACTTGACCGAGTTGGTTAACTCATGACTTGCTTCCTTTCCTTGCAAGTCACTCTTAGGTTGTACGGACAGCCTTGTTCTCCAAGTTCCTATCTTCTTGCTTTATTCTTCATGTCAACAAGGCCTTTGGTACGGACGGTACGGCCTTGTACGGACGTCCGTACCATTCACACCCAAACCCCCTAAGCTTCTCCATCTCTTCTCCTCTTCAACTCCTCTTCTCTCCATACCAATATAATCAACTCAACTCAACACTCCCCCTCAAGCTTAGCTTTGTGAAAGCCTAAGCTTGGATAGCTATGAGATCTTCCTCATTAAAAACCTTACCAAGGAAAACCCATTGGGATAAAACCTTGATAAGGGAAAAAGAGTAAAGACCTCACAGCCAAGGGGATCAGCTCCTTCTCTTCCCAAGATCAATGAGGCCCAACCGTATGTGAATGGACTCCATTGTCTTCTGCCTTGCAGCCTTGGTGAACACATCCGCTAACTGATCTTCACTTCTTGTGTAGCATGGCAAGATGACTCCTAAGATGATCATCTGCCTCACCTTGTGGCAATCAACTTCAATGTGCTTGGTTCTCTCATGGAACACCGAGTTGGAGGCTATGTGGATAGCTGCTTGGTTGTCACAATGCATGGTCATTGGCGTGGCTTGATCAATCTCCAAATGCTTCAAGATGCCTTTGATCCATACTAACTCGTTGGTGAGCTTCAGCATAGCTCTATACTCAGCTTCTGCACTTGAGCAAGACACCACCTTCTGCTTCTTACTCTTCCAAGTCACCAAGTTGCCTCCAATGAATGTGCAATAGCCTGTGGTTGATCTCCTGTCTGCTCTATCACCAGCCCAATCCGCATCACAGTATCCCACCACTTCAGTGCTTCCATTGCAGCCCATCCATACTCCTTGATCAGGTGAGCCGTTGAGATACATCAGGATCCTTTCCACCATGCGCCAATGATGTTCCTTAGGTACTTGCATGTGTTGACTCACCTGATTCACAGCAAAACAAATGTCAGGTCTAGTTATAGTGAGATAAATCAATTTGCCAACTAGTTTTCTATAGAGTTTAGGATCCTGATAAGGTTTGCTGTCTTCAATCTCCCCCTCTCGTGGGACTTTGTAGCCATCCTCCATAGGCATCCTTGCTGTCTTGCCTCCATAAGCACCTGCACCTTTCAAAAGATCAAGTGTATACTTCCTTTGGGACATGAACAAACCTTCCTTGGATCTACATATCTCAATTCCAAGAAAGTATTTCATTTCTCCCAAGTCTTTAATCTCAAACATGGATTTAAGAAACTCCTTGGTTGCTATGATACCTTCCTTATCACTCCCTGTGATAATGATATCATCAACATACACAAGAAGTGCAATCATACCTGAGGGAGTCGTGAGTGTGAAGAGGGTGTGATCTAGTTCAGACTTCTTGAAGCCTCGGCCATTCAGAGTAGTACTCAACTTGTTGTACCAAGCTCTTGGTGATTGCTTCAGCCCATAGATGGCTTTCTTCAGCCTCAACACATTTCCACTCTTCACTAAGTGTTCAAGGCCTGGAGGTGGATGCATATACACTTCATCCTCAAGTTCACCTTGTAGAAACGCATTCTTCACATCCATTTGCCATAACCCCCATCCAAGATTCACAGCTAAGCTCAGTACAATCCGGATTGTGTGGAGTTTAGCTACTGGTGCAAAGGTTTCTATGTAGTCTTCTCCATAAGTTTGAGTGAAACCTCTTGCAACTAGCCTTGACTTCTTCCTCTCAATCTTTCCATCCGCTTTGTACTTGATTGTGAATATCCATCTACTAGTCACAGCCTTCTTCCCTTTTGGTAACTCACTTTCATACCATGTATCATTCTTGATCATTGCTCCTGCCTCATCTCCAACTGATTCCTTCCATTCTTTATCTTTCATTGCTTCTTCATAGCTTCTTGGGATGTGATTCTCATCCAAGTTTACCATGAAAGCGCAATGTGCTTCTGGATATTGAGTAAAGGAACACACGGCTTGAGAAGGATGCTCCACAGCTTGGGCATTGTAGTACACTCTCGTGTTTACCCAACTGGAAGGATCCTTCCTTATCCTTGTACTCCTTCTCAGTGGCTGCACAACCGGTTCTTCTTCCTGTTGTTCTTCTACCACTTCATTTTGAGAAGGTGTTTGTGTCACACCATGATCATGTCCATGACCATCCGAGCCTATGCTCTCTTCTCCTTCATTCTCTACTCCTCCTTCATCTTGGTTGGCCTCTTGCATAGGCTCCTCATGCTCCTCTCCTCCCTCATGATCAAGGTGGGATGGTGAACCAACTTCAGGAGGTGTAGTTGCGTGATTCCTTGGATCCTGGGATGTACTGATTCCAAGACCTTCAAGAATGATCCGCAAGGTGGTGGCCTTGTCTGATGTTAAATCCTTCAGGTCTTCTTGATTCTTTTCTTCATAGTATCCTCTATCTTCCAAGAACTTCACATCTCTAGATACAAGAACTCTCCTTGCTATAGGATCATAGCATTTGTATCCTTTCTGTGTAGTTGAGTATCCTATGAACACAGCCTTAGTACTCCTTGCTTCTAGCTTGTTGATCATCTCTCCTGGTTTGAGTACAAAGCATAGGCACCCAAAGACTCGCAAATAATCAAGAGCTGGCTTGTACCTGTTCAGAACTTCAAATGGAGCCTTCTCATTCAGAACTTTGGTTGGGGTTCTGTTTATTAGGTAACAAGCAGTGGCAACCGCATCACTCCAAAATCTCTTTGGAACATTACTCTGAAACATAAGTGACCTTGCCACTTCCATGAGATGCCTATTCTTCCTCTCAGCTACTCCATTTTGCTGTGGAGTATAAGGACAGCTTGTTTGATGTAGGATCCCATGTTGTGATAGGTGTTGCTTGAATGCATGACTCGTGTACTCCCCTCCATTATCTGATCTCAAAATTTTAATCTTAGCATGATAATGGTTAGTTACATAAGTTTGAAAGTTCCTAAATGCATCAAGTACCCTATCTTTGGTCTGAATTAAGGTTAACCAGGTGTATTTGGATTTTTCATCAATGAATGTGACAAAGTACTTATAACTATCTCTAGATAAGCAAGGGGCAGTCCACACATCAGAGTGAATTAGATCAAAGCAATTATCATAAACGGTAGTAGACTTTTGAAACACAGTTCTACAATGCTTGCCTAAAATACAAGCTTCACAATCCTTGTTCTCAAACACAACACCTGGTACCATTAAGTTCAAAGCTTTAACATGAGGGTGTCCTACTCTAGCATGCCACAATGCATTTTTATTCAACAAAGAAGCAGAAGTAAACGAGCAACTATAATCAGGAACAGAAGTGAGTTCTTCAAGCATATAGAGATCTCCCTTAGTCACCCCTTTCCCAATCAATCTGCTGCTCTCAATATCCTGAAACTTCACATCATTAGGACTAAAGATAACATTGCATTGTAAATCATTAGTACATTTCTTCACTGATAATAGGTTTGATGTGAATTCAGGCATGTAAAAAGCTCTAGATTCTTTGTTAAACAGCTTAAGCTTTCCTATTCCTCTAATGGGTATCTTATCCCCATTTGCTATCATCACATGACCATGTGTAGGTTCTATATCCTTAATCAAGTTTTCATCACTTATCATATGATGTGATGCACCAGAATCAACAATCAATGGTTTACTTACTCGTTTAGCATTATGGCATAGATTACTAAGTGATGGATGCATCTTATCAGTTCTAGCAATGTAAGCATGTGTATACCCATTCCTAGCTTCTAACCGTTCTACTAGTTCTCTAATCAAGTGATCATCCTTATATGCAATCATAGAAGCTCCAAAGGAATAACCGTAAGTGTTACCGTTTTCCTTTAGCATTTTGAAGAGGGCATCAAGGTCTGATCTCTTGATGTAGTCATCATTGCTGCGGGAGCTTGAAGCGCCTGTGTAAGCCACCAGAGACTTCCCATTCCCATCATTGCCTCCAAGCCCATCCACTTCACTGATCTTGCTGGTGCCAGCTCCACTTGAACCTTCAGTCACATTTGCCCTTCCCTCACGCTCCTTCATGAACTTGGCCGGCTTGAGGTGTGGGTGCAGTATCCAGCATTGGCTCTTCTTATGACCATGCTTCTTGCAATGATCACAGTTGCCATTGAACTTCCTGTCCTCGTACTTCCCGTGAGCCGCCTTGTTTGCTTGTGGAGCCTCGGTTGAATCCTCATGAGCTGCTTGATTGGCAAGAGAGAGCTCCCCCTTTCCTCCAAACAAACCCATAGATCCCTGCTCCCTTTGGATTTGTGCACACACCTCCTCAAGGTCCGGAAGCTTGTCTGACCTTAACATGTGCTGGATGAGCTGGGTGTAGGCCGGGTTCAGTGTGAGAAGCAGACCAAAGACCTTGTCTTGCTCGCGCCTCTCATTCAACTGATCTGGATCAGTTGTGCTCGGCCTCAGCATCTCCAGCTCTGACCATAAGGACCTGAACCTCCCCAAGTGCTTAGTGAACTCCATGTCCTCTTGTGCCAGACGGTTGATCGCTAGCTTCACTTCAAACACACGGCTGAGGTTGGAAATGTTCCCATACACCTTCTTCAGCGTGTCCCACAGCTCCTTGGCTGATTCACAGTAGCTGTAGGCATCCAAGATAGCTGGGTCCAAGGATGCGTGTAGAACCGTCATCACCAGCATGTCTTCTTGTTGCCATTTCTCCACAGCCGCTTCATTGGAGACCTCTTCTTGATTTCCTCCCTGAGTAATGAGTTTCGGAGCCTCCCCTGTTGTGATGTGCCCCCACAAACCCTTACTTCCCACCGCAGTCTTCACCATCCGAGACCACACAAGGTAGTTGCTACCTTTGAAAGTAACCGCTACCTTCATCCTCATGTTCATCCCCTGTTCCATCTTTGCTTGACTTGAAAACTTGTATCTTGGATCTTGTACACACCAACCTTGAGTCTAGAATCACGCAAACCCACAGAACGTAGCACAGCTTCAACTAGAACGAACCACAGCTTCAACACCTTCAAGACTACTCGCGTGTAGCTTCAAAGACGTTCAGCTTGTAACTCTCTAAAGATCAAACCCCAGATTCAAATGAACCTGGCTCTGATACCATATGAGATTAAGAGATCTTTAGAGTGATTAGAGTAAAAAGAGTGTTTAGGAAGTGATTAAGAGAAGTTTGTGAAAGATTAAGAGACTAGGAAGAGCCGTTTAGTGTCTAAGAGAAAACCATAGTCTAAGAGATTAGAGAGACTCGAACTGACTGATTTTATTAATGAGTGAGGTTACATATTTATATAGAAGACATTAGGGTTTACAAGAGGCGAAATGGGCACTATTGAAGCATGTAGAGTCAAGGTTGCTTTCCGGATGATTGGATGGTAAGGCTCACACGCTTTGCCTCTTTACAGCCTGTTCCAGCCTGGCACGCTCTTCCCTTATCCACTCAACGGTCTAATCCCTTCTCCTTAAGTCCCCAAGGTAACACTCCCTTGTTACCGTTTCACTTGGTCGAGTTGGGTAAGTTTTGGTCGAGGCCTTTGGTACGGACGGTACGGCCTTGTACGGACGTCCGTACCATTCACACCCAAACCCCCTAAGCTTCTCCATCTCTTCTCCTCTTCAACTCCTCTTCTCTCCATACCAATATAATCAACTCAACTCAACAGGAGATGCATAGGATCATCACAAGCTTAGCTCCTTCTAGTCTTGGTTCTAAGCTTGAGGGGGAGTCTTAATGCATATGATCCATGGTCAGTAACAAGTCTTTGCAAAGGCTTCTACAAGGATCATCAACCGGACCAAGATAGTGGCGTGTCTAGGCAAGAGGCTGTTCAGAGCAGTCTTGGCGAGTGAAGAAGAACGCTCTCCATCAATGCGGCTTCAATGAGAGGTGATTGAGGAGAAGCTGATGAATCCATTCTGCCTTTCCAAGAAGTTGGTGATGCCATGAAGATGGTGCATTGGCCGAGTTAGGAAACTCACAAAAACACAAGGGAAGTTCCCTTAGACTTTTAAAACCTTTTTATTCATCTTATTCATTGCTTGTGCTTGAAAAGATACGTAAAATGATTATGATTGAATTGTGAGATTGTGTGCATCAAGTGTGATGCAGGATATTCATTTTCTTGTTTTTGATAGGTACTGATGCACCTTTGGGATAATGTATCAGGTACCATTGCTTGAGCCTCACTAAAGATGTTCCGGGTCATCTCTTAGCTTCTCTAAACAGGCTGTGAAGTTAGTTGAGAGGGGGAGATTCCAAACCTGGTCGATGAAGAGGGCAAGCCGTGTGTGAAGTGTTGATAAGTCTCACTAGTGTTTTGAAGATGATCTGGTCGTGTCCTAGCTTCTCTAAGATGGCTGTGAAGTCAGTTGAGAGGGGGAGACTTCAAACCGGTTTCATGAAGAGGTGAAGCTGAGTTGTTTAGTGCGCAAGGTCTTGATGAGTTGCTGCACCAGTTTAGGCCGTGATCCAGAACTTCTTGTGTCCAACCACACTGGTTCTAAGGCACAAGAGTTCACTGGCCAATCCCTAGGCTTTGGAGAGCTCTACTCTTTTTCCCTTGCAAGGTTTTGTCCCAATGGGTTTTCCTTGTAAGGTTTTTAATGAGGGAGACTCTTCAGAGTTCCAAGCTTGGCTTAGGATCTCCTAAAGTCAAGCTTGAGGGGGAGTGTTGAACTGAAGAGAAGATAGAGCTTGTGTTAACTTGAAGAATAGAAATGGAGTGAAAGGAGAAGTATGGAGGAGTTAGGTCTGGTACAAAGATAGGGCAAGTCCTTTAGGGATTGTCTATCAAGCTTCAGGAGTGTCTCTTTGTGTCCAGAAGTGATCTGATGGTTGTGCAAAGATAGGGCCAAGTCCAGAAGGGACTTAGAAGAGTATTTGGGCAAGTGTGCAAACTTAGGGACTGGCCGTACGGATTTGGTACGGACGTTGTACGGACCGTATGGATCCGTACGGACCGAGACATCTCGAAAGTTCACCAGTCGACCATTGGAGCACATTTGAGGTTGGTGCAAAAATAGGGCAGAGGTAAGCTCTTAAGAGAAGAAGACAAAAGAAGGAAGCTGGCGCCAAAGACAGGCTGGAACAGGCTGGCCAAGAGCTGTGTATTGACCATGTATCTAGTCTGATATATGGGAAAGTTCAAGGGAGCCTTACAGCAACCAATCAGGCACCAGTCTCCACATTGACCAGATTCAAATGAGCCAATCGTGAAGCAACAAGAGCACAGCCAATGAAGAATCACGACCAGCCTTACTCTCCATCCTATCCATCCATTTAAATTCAAGTTATATCAGCCATTAGATTTAGGTTTATGATTTGCATCTTGTAAGAGCATATATAAGCTTATATGTGGCATTTTGTATGAACTAAGTGAGTAAGGGGGTTTCCCTTCTCCTTCTCTAATCTGAAACACTTTCTCTTAGTCTCTCTAGTCTCTCATCCTGAATCTCTATACACGTTCTCAGTCTTGTTACTAATCTCTTAAACACTTAGACACACAAGCACTCATCAAACTTCCTTTCTCTCAAATCGCTTCCAAGCTCTCTCTCTCTTTACCCATTTGGGTTTCATACACACATACAACCTGAGTACTCTTAAATCTCATACGAAGAAGCTGTCCTATTCCCAAACTGGGAAACTGGAATCACCTGATTTGAAAGTGGGATAACTTCTTCATCCCAACTCCTATGAGATTTATTCAACTTCCTGGTGTTTCTCCAACACTTTATGTATCCAAATCAAGCTTCTTACAAAGTGATTCATCCTGGTTTGATTGGAACGACGAAGAAGCTGTCCTATTCCCAAACTGTGGAATCACCTGATTAGAAAGTGGGATAACTTCTTCATGCCAACTCCTATGACATTTATTCAACTTCCTGGTGTTTCCCAACCATTTTATGTATCAAAATCAAGCTTCTTACAAAGTGATTCATCCTGGTTTGATTGGATTCACGAAGAAGCTGTCATATTCCCAAACTGGGAAACTGGAATCACCTGATTTGAAAGTGGGATAACTTCTTCATCCCAACTCCTATGAGATTTATTCAACTTCCTGGTGATTATCCAACACTTTATGTATCCAAATCAAGCTTCTTACAAAGTGATTCATCCTGGTTTGATTGGAACGACGGAGAAGCTGTCCTATTCCCAAACTAGGAAACTGGAATCACCTGATTAGAAAGTGGGATAACTTCTTCATCCCAACTCCTATGAGATTTATTCAACTTCCTGGTGTTTCTCCACCATTTTATGTATCAAAATCAAGCTTCTTACAAAGTGATTCATCCTGGTTTGATTGGAACGACGAAGAACCTGTCCTATTCCCAAACTGGGAAACTGGAATCACCTGATTAGAAAGTGGGATAACTTCTTCATCCCAACTCCTATTAGATTTATTAAACTTCCTGGTGATTCTCCAACACTTTATGTATCCAAATCAAGCTTCTTACAAAGTGATTCATCCTGGTTTGATTGGAAAGACGGAGAAGCTGTCCTATTCCCAAACTGGGAAACTGGAATCACCTGATTAGAAAGTGGGATAACTTCTTCATCCCAACTCCTATGAGATTTATTCAGCTTCCTGGTGTTTCTCCACCATTTTATGTATCAAAATCAAGCTTCTTACAAAGTGACTCATCCTGGTTTGATTGGAACGACGAACAAGCTGTCCTATTCCCAAACTGGGAAACTGGAATCACCTTATTTGAAAGTGGGATAACTTCTTCATCCCAACTCCTATGAGATTTATTCAACTTCCTGGTGATTATCCAACACTTTATGTATCCAAATCAAGCTTCTTACAAAGTGATTCATCCTGGCTTGATTGGAACGACGAAGAAGCTGTCCTATTCCCAAACTGGGAAACTGGAATCACCTGATTAGAAAGTGGGATTACTTCTTCATCCCAACTCCTATGAGATTTATTCAACTTCCTGGTGTTTCTCCACCATTTTATGTATCAAAATCAAGCTTCTTACCAAGTGATTCATCCTGGTTTGATTGGAACGACGAAGAAGCTGTCCTATTCCCAAACTGGGAAACTGGAATCACCTTATTAGAAAGTGGGATAACTTCTTCATCCCAACTCCTAAGAGATTTATTCAACTTCCTGGTGATTCTCCACCATTTTATGTATCAAAATCAAGCTTCTTACAAAGTGATTCATCATGGTTTGATTGGAACGACGAAGAAGCTGTCCTATTCCCAAACTGGGAAATTGGAATCACCTGATTTGAAAGTGGGATAACTTCTTAATCCCAACTCCTATGAGATTTATTCAACTTCCTGGTGATTCTCCAACACTTTATGTATCCAAATCAAGCTTCTTACAAAGTGATTCATCCTGGTTTGATTGGAACGACGAAGAAGCTGTCCTATTCCCAAACTGGGAAACTGGAATCACCTGATTTGAAAGTGGGATAACTTCTTCATCCCAACTCCTATGAGATTTATTCAACTTCCTGGTGTTTCTCCAACACTTTATGTATCCAAATCAAGCTTCTTACAAAGTGATTCATCCTGGTTTGATTGGAACGACGAAGAAGCTGTCCTATTCCCAAACTGTGGAATCACCTGATTAGAAAGTGGGATAACTTCTTCATGCCAACTCCTATGAGATTTATTCAACTTCCTGGTGTTTCCCAACCATTTTATGTATCAAAATCAAGCTTCTTACAAAGTGATTCATCCTGGTTTGATTGGATTGACGAAGAAGCTGTCCTATTCCCAAACTGGGAAACTGGAATCACCTGATTTGAAAGTGGGATAACTTCTTCATCCCAACTCCTATGAGATTTATTCAACTTCCTGGTGATTATCCAACACTTTATGTATCCAAATCAAGCTTCTTACAAAGTGATTCATCCTGGTTTGATTGGAACGACGGAGAAGCTGTCCTATTCCCAAACTAGGAAACTGGAATCACCTGATTAGAAAGTGGGATAACTTATTCATCCCAACTCCTATGAGATTTATTCAACTTCCTGGTGTTTCTCCACCATTTTATGTATCAAAATCAAGCTTCTTACAAAGTGATTCATCCTGGTTTGATTGGAACGACGAAGAAGCTGTCCTATTCCCAAACTGGGAAACTGGAATCACCTGATTAGAAAGTGGGATAACTTCTTCATCCCAACTCCTATTAGATTTATTCAACTTCCTGGTGATTCTCCAACACTTTATGTATCCAAATCAAGCTTCTTACAAAGTGATTCATCCTGGTTTGATTGGAAAGACGGAGAAGCTGTCCTATTCCCAAACTGGGAAACTGGAATCACCTGATTAGAAAGTGGGATAACTTCTTCATCCCAACTCCTATGAGATTTATTCAGCTTCCTGGTGTTTCTCCACCATTTTATGTATCAAAATCAAGCTTCTTACAAAGTGACTCATCCTGGTTTGATTGGAACGACGAAGAAGCTGTCCTATTCCTAAACTGGGAAACTGGAATCACCTGATTTGAAAGTGGGATAACTTCTTCATCCCAACTCCTATGAGATTTTTTCAACTTCCTGGTGTTTCTCCAACCCTTTATGTATCCAAATCAAGCTTCTTACAAAGTGATTCATCCTGGTTTGATTGGAACGACGAAGAAGCTGTCCTATTCCCAAACTGAGAAACTGGAATCACCTGATTAGAAAGTGGGATAACTTCTTCATTCCAACTCCTATTAGATTTATTCAACTTCCTGGTGTTTCTCCAACCCTTTATGTATCCAAATCAAGCTTCTTACAAAGTGATTCATCCTGGTTTGATTGGAACGACGAAGAAGCTGTCCTATTCCCAAACTGTGGAATCACCTGATTAGAAAGTGGGATAACTTCTTCATGCCAACTCCTATGACATTTATTCAACTTCCTGGTGTTTCCCAACCATTTATGTATCAAAATCAAGCTTCTTACAAAGTGATTCATCCTGGTTTGATTGGATTGACGAAGAAGCTGTCCTATTCCCAAACTGGGAAACTGGAATCACCTGATTTGAAAGTGGGATAACTTCTTCATCCCAACTCCTATGAGATTTATTCAACTTCCTGGTGATTATCCAACACTTTATGTATCCAAATCAAGCTTCTTACAAAGTGATTCATCCTGGTTTGATTGGAACGACGGAGAAGCTGTCCTATTCCCAAACTAGGAAACTGGAATCACCTGATTAGAAAGTGGGATAACTTCTTCATCCCAACTCCTATGAGATTTATTCAACTTCCTGGTGTTTCTCCACCATTTTATGTATCAAAATCAAGCTTCTTACAAAGTGATTCATCCTGGTTTGATTGGAACGACGAAGAACCTGTCCTATTCCCAAACTGGGAAACTGGAATCACCTGATTAGAAAGTGGGATAACTTCTTCATCCCAACTCCTATGAGATTTATTAAACTTCCTGGTGATTCTCCAACACTTTATGTATCCAAATCAAGCTTCTTACAAAGTGATTCATCCTGGTTTGATTGGAAAGACGGAGAAGCTGTCCTATTCCCAAACTGGGAAACTGGATTCACCTGATTAGAAAGTGGGATAACTTCTTCATCCCAACTCCTATGAGATTTATTCAGCTTCCTGGTGTTTCTCCACCATTTTATGTATCAAAATCAAGCTTCTTACAAAGTGACTCATCCTGGTTTGATTGGAACGACGAACAAGCTGTCCTATTCCCAAACTGGGAAACTGGAATCACCTGATTTGAAAGTGGGATAACTTCTTCATCCCAACTCCTATGAGATTTATTCAACTTCCTGGTGATTATCCAACACTTTATGTATCCAAATCAAGCTTCTTACAAAGTGATTCATCCTGGCTTGATTGGAACGACGAAGAAGCTGTCCTATTCCCAAACTGGGAAACTGGAATCACCTGATTAGAAAGTGGGATTACTTCTTCATCCCAACTCCTATGAGATTTATTCAACTTCCTGGTGTTTCTCCACCATTTTATGTATCAAAATCAAGCTTCTTACCAAGTGATTCATCCTGGTTTGATTGGAACGATGAAGAACCTGTCCTATTCCCAAACTGGGAAACTGGAATCACCTTATTAGAAAGTGGGATAACTTCTTCATCCCAACTCCTAAGAGATTTATTCAACTTCCTGGTGATTCTCCACCATTTTATGTATCAAAATCAAGCTTCTTACAAAGTGATTTGATGAGATCCTAGGATGATGCTCTGGAACAGATGGGATAATCCTTGCAGAAACGAATCAAAAGACTCAAGTTTCTCAAGGTATGTGGATCGAATGGTGACACAAGAGGCTGCGGAAAGGCTCCTTGATACTCCTAGGCAATAGATTGGATATGACACACCAAACTAGAGCCCTTAGTCTCTGGATATTACACACCAGAAGTTGGATATTACACACCAACACTCAATCAACTCGACAAGCAAGAAGAAAAGAGAAAACAAAGGTTTTTGATAAAAAGATGGATGCTGATACAAGGGGCCACGACCAGAATATAAAGGAGAAGCCTTGTACATGCACAAGGTCTCGAAAATACAAGGAAAATAAAGACAAGGCTCCCTTGGAAACACAACAAAGACTAGAGTTTTCGAAAATAAAAACATAGCATAAAAACTTAGATAAAATTATATAACATAAGGTCTTCATGTGGACAGACCAAGATCAATCATCTAGGAGGTAAGAGAAGTAACTTGTGGCCTCATTAAAAACCTTGATTGGAAAACCCAGTGGGACAAAACCAATCAAGGGAAAAAGAGTACACACAAGCTACTTGCCTAGATGATGATCAGCTTGAGTGTAGAGTAGCTTGAATGTAGATCAAGTTGTCTCTGATGATAGAAGCTTTATTTCGGCTCAAACATTCTTCAAGTGTAGGTTCTTCCACAGCTACAAGTTCTCCATGATCAGGTTCATGATTCCATTCCTTGGTGCTTTCCATGATCACATCATCCCCTCCCACTTCAAAAAGATTTGTCCTCAAATCTGTGTTACCTGCAATAGAAGGGACCAAGTCAGTAACATCAGAGTTTATAATCAGATTACACTTACCTTGCAAGCCTCTTTGATAGGCATTGTCGCTGACTGGTTCTATTAGGTAGAAGGGACTGATCCATTTGGCTTTCCTCACTCCTGAGGCATTACTTAAACCTGATACTTTGAAACAAGACAAGTTAACACAAGCAAAATCATCATAGAGTAAGATTCTTATCCCAAAGTTATATTTTCTCGGTTTTGGCTTGTATGTTGCATCTGGAGGTGCTTCTTTGATGAGGATGAAGCAAGTGACGTCCTGATGTCTCTCCTGGCTTAGATCAGGCGGCTTGAAACGTTTGTCTTCCTCACGCTTGTTCTTTGTCTTTGCATGCTTCAAAGCTTCCATATAATCTGCACATGACTCTTTTGACAAAAACAAGTGCATCATATCTGTGTAATCAATAAAGGAACTCTTGAAAACATGATTGGTTACCTTAGCATGCTCACCTGGTCGCCATATATAGGATTGAGATGTTCTATACTCAGAAAAATTCAAACAAAGCAAACACAGAATCACCCGTCTTGTAGAACCCATAACTCTTTCATTTGAGAAGCTTTGGACATGATTCCAGTTCGACGTGAGACCCTGATGAGTGTAGTTTCCATTGCAGTTGAGTTTGTTGCTTAATTCCTTCTGGTTGCTGAGATATGATCCTCGGACTGCTCCTATGTCAAAGTTGGCGGCTAGACAGCTTCCAAGATTTGATTGTTGCATCTCCAGCTTAGCCAAGGACTCATCAGTATAGCCCCTCTTTTTACCTGTACACTTCTCAGCTCTTTTTGGACAAGTCAAGTGTGTTATCATGTCAAAGAAAGTGTTGTAGACCAGAATGTCTCCAAAGCACAAAACAGCATGATTCCTCCATCTATTATGCATATCAAAGAAAATACTGCAGACCCAGATATCATTAAGGTTCAAGTTCACACATTCAGAATTAGTGATATCTAGTTTCAATTGTGCAGCAGGTTTATCAAAGAAAGTGTTATACACTAGAATATCATCAAAGAACCAACCTACATGTTTAGAATCATTTTCAGCACACAAACAATCAAGCTCAAACTTAGTGAACTTTGCAGATTTCACAAATTTAAATCTAAAATCAGATTGATGCAATTTCGGTTCCTGCAACTTCTTAGGTTCATTCAATACATAAGCAGAAACACAAGAATTATCAAGGATCAGTTTATGCACATGGAAGTTCGTAACAAAACTCCTTTCTTCAGTTCTAGCAAATGAATCACAAGGTTTCAAACAGAAATCAGATTGTTTCAATTCAAACTCTAAAACCTTTTCAAAATGATCAAAACTTTTGACATGTTTCAGAAAATGATCAAAACTCAGAATATGACCACAAATGTTATTATTTTGATTTTGAAAACGTTTTTGATCAAAGATGATTTCTGGTTTAATTTCTTTAAAAGATTTAAACATGTTATCAAAAACAGATTTTGAAACACAAAAATCTTTTACTTTATCAAGACCAAAACGTTTTATGTCTTCAGTACTCACTTTAACAAACATTCTAGGCACAGAAGCAACCATATTAAACTCCTTACAGTGCTCTTGCAGATCATAAGACAAAGATTCATGAGCTGATTTTGTCTGCAAGTTTTTCTGTTGTTCTTCTTGTGTTGTACTCTCTGGTTCTTTTTCTGCTGAGTCTTCTTTTGCAACCTGTGACACTGAAACAATTCTACTCGGTTGCACCGGTCCAAGACAAGTTAGTTCATTAAAGGAATTATCAAAATTAGATTCAGAGTGAGGTAAGAACAGAGAAAACTCTTGTTCTTTCTCAAACTTTCCTTTTCCCATAGATGTTTTGGTTTGAGCTTCTTGAATTGGGGCAGCTGAGTCTGGTTCTGCATCATTGAGTTCTGAGACAGTAGCAACTGGTTCTTGATTCTTTGGGAGCTTCTTCTGCTTGTCTAAGTGCTTGCTGGTCTTAAGAATCTCCTTAACAAGGCTGCTGATTTCTTTCTCATAATCAGCCATCTTGGTTTCTGATTTTTCACTTTTGAAGTCTGTTGCGGATATGACTTTCTTCTTTGGAGATTTCAGAGAAGTGTGGCCTTTGGATGCATACTTCTTCCCTAGTAGCAACTTCAGATCTTCCCAAGTGGTGATAGCTGGTTCCTTGTAGTACCTGCGATCATCTTCTTCTTGCAACAACCACTTAAAAACGTTTCCTTTGAGCTGAGACATCACATAAGCCAATGCTTCTCTCTTCAGGATTTTGTTGTAGCAAAGCCACTTCTCCATTGTTCTTTCCCACTTTAAATAATCACCTTCCCCTGTAAAAACATAAAGTTGAGGCTTAGTGACAATTTGATTGTAAGAAGAATGAATATTTGATTTAGGAGTGCGAGAAGCTTGATGTGGTCTGCTCGAAGTGTGGGCTGGCTGTTTGTAAGACTGTTGGCCACGTCCTGCTTCCTCTTCCTTATACCACTTATGCTTGCTTGATTCGTTTGGAACAGAATCTGGTGGTCTAGGCTCAAGCTTTTGTTTGTCCATTCTCTTTTTATTTTGCTGCCTAAGATCATCAGTTTGCTGCAGAAACTTTTGTCTAAGCTCCTTTCGAAATTCACCCATGTTGGTATCCAACATCTGCTGCATTTGAGCATTCATAGATTTAAGTAACAGCCTTTCTTCCTTAGTGAGTTTTCCTTTCTGATCTCCTGCCATTGTACCTGAGACAGAAAACAACACACAGCAGTAACAAGTTCTACAGAGAAAACAAAAATCAATTTGCAAAACCAGAAACAGATTCAAACTGAAGCTTAAAACCTTAGACAATTCTCAGAACAAATTAGAAACTCAACCAATGATTTAAAACAGATCAAAACTAATCTGAACAGAACTGATAAATCACAAACCTAACAGATCAGATTGATTTCGAAACAGAACAGAGAGATTTTGATTTCAGGTTCACTTTCAAGTCTAGTACATCAAGTTTAATCAAAACAGAGTAGATCAAGACAGAAACAAATTCGAAATTTCAGAAACAGAAACAGATTGATCAAGTAAATCAGAAAACTTTCTCAGCAAGGTATATGAAGAGTTTTTAACACACAAACGAAATCAGATAAACTTAATCTATCAAATTTCGACAGCCACAACACAGATCTATCAGTTTCTAGCATGAATATGAAGAGACAAATCGAAAATCATAGAGAAAGATGAACACTTCCCTTCCAGAGTTGCTCTGATACCACTTGATGAGATCCTAGGATGATGCTCTGGAACAGATGGGATAATCCTTGCAGAAACGAATCAAAAGACTCAAGTTTCTCAAGGTATGTGGATCGAATGGTGACACAAGAGGCTGCGGAAAGGCTCCTTGATACTCCTAGGCAATAGATTGGATATGACACACCAAACTAGAGCCCTTAGTCTCTGGATATTACACACCAGAAGTTGGATATTACACACCAACACTCAATCAACTCGACAAGCAAGAAGAAAAGAGAAAACAAAGGTTTTTGATAAAAAGATGGATGCTGATACAAGGGGCCACGACCAGAATATAAAGGAGAAGCCTTGTACATGCACAAGGTTTCGAAAATACAAGGAAAATAAAGACAAGGCTCCCTTGGAAACACAACAAAGACTAGAGTTTTCGAAAATAAAAACATAGCATAAAAACTTAGATAAAATTATATAACATAAGGTCTTCATGTGGACAGACCAAGATCAATCATCTAGGAGGTAAGAGAAGTAACTTGTGGCCTCATTAAAAACCTTGATTGGAAAACCCAGTGGGACAAAACCAATCAAGGGAAAAAGAGTACACACAAGCTACTTGCCTAGATGATGATCAGCTTGAGTGTAGAGTAGCTTGAATGTAGATCAAGTTGTCTCTGATGATAGAAGCTTTATTTCGGCTCAAACATTCTTCAAGTGTAGGTTCTTCCACAGCTACAAGTTCTCCATGATCAGGTTCATGATTCCATTCCTTGGTGCTTTCCATGATCACATCATGATTCATCATGGTTTGATTGGAACGACGAAGAAGCTGTCCTATTCCCAAACTGGGAAATTGGAATCACCTGATTTGAAAGTGGGATAACTTCTTAATCCCAACTCCTATGAGATTTATTCAACTTCCTGGTGATTCTCCAACACTTTATGTATCCAAATCAAGCTTCTTACAAAGTGATTCATCCTGGTTTGATTGGAACGACGAAGAAGCTGTCCTATTCCCAAACTGGGAAACTGGAATCACCTGATTTGAAAGTGGGATAACTTCTTCATCCCAACTCCTATGAGATTTATTCAACTTCCTGGTGTTTCTCCAACACTTTATGTATCCAAATCAAGCTTCTTACAAAGTGATTCATCCTGGTTTGATTGGAACGACGAAGAAGCTGTCCTATTCCCAAACTGTGGAATCACCTGATTAAAAAGTGGGATAACTTCTTCATGCCAACTCCTATGACATTTATTCAACTTCCTGGTGTTTCCCAACCATTTTATGTATCAAAATCAAGCTTCTTACAAAGTGATTCATCCTGGTTTGATTGGATTGACGAAGAAGCTGTCCTATTCCCAAACTGGGAAACTGGAATCACCTGATTTGAAAGTGGGATAACTTCTTCATCCCAACTCCTATGAGATTTATTCAACTTCCTGGTGATTATCCAACACTTTATGTATCCAAATCAAGCTTCTTACAAAGTGATTCATCCTGGTTTGATTGGAACGACGGAGAAGCTGTCCTATTCCCAAACTAGGAAACTGGAATCACCTGATTAGAAAGTGGGATAACTTCTTCATCCCAACTCCTATGAGATTTATTCAACTTCCTGGTGTTTCTCCACCATTTTATGTATCAAAATCAAGCTTCTTACAAAGTGATTCATCCTGGTTTGATTGGAACGACGAAGAACCTGTCCTATTCCCAAACTGGGAAACTGGAATCACCTGATTAGAAAGTGGGATAACTTCTTCATCCCAACTCCTATTAGATTTATTAAACTTCCTGGTGATTCTCCAACACTTTATGTATCCAAATCAAGCTTCTTACAAAGTGATTCATCCTGGTTTGATTGGAAAGACGGAGAAGCTGTCCTATTCCCAAACTGGGAAACTGGAATCACCTGATTAGAAAGTGGGATAACTTCTTCATCCCAACTCCTATGAGATTTATTCAGCTTCCTGGTGTTTCTCCACCATTTTATGTATCAAAATCAAGCTTCTTACAAAGTGACTCATCCTGGTTTGATTGGAACGACGAACAAGCTGTCCTATTCCCAAACTGGGAAACTGGAATCACCTGATTTGAAAGTGGGATAACTTCTTCATCCCAACTCCTATGAGATTTATTCAACTTCCTGGTGATTATCCAACACTTTATGTATCCAAATCAAGCTTCTTACAAAGTGATTCATCCTGGTTGATTGGAACGACGAAGAAGCTGTCCTATTCCCAAACTGGGAAACTGGAATCACCTGATTAGAAAGTGGGATTACTTCTTCATCCCAACTCCTATGAGATTTATTCAACTTCCTGGTGTTTCTCCACCATTTTATGTATCAAATCAAGCTTCTTACCAAGTGA
This sequence comes from Brassica napus, assembly GCF_020379485.1. Lineage (NCBI taxonomy): Eukaryota > Viridiplantae > Streptophyta > Magnoliopsida > Brassicales > Brassicaceae > Brassica > Brassica napus. The sequence continues at coordinate 186,204 of NW_026015657.1, forward strand.
TTCATCCTGGTTTGATTGGAACGATGAAGAACCTGTCCTATTCCCAAACTGGGAAACTGGAATCACCTTATTAGAAAGTGGGATAACTTCTTCATCCCAACTCCTAAGAGATTTATTCAACTTCCTGGTGATTCTCCACCATTTTATGTATCAAATCAAGCTTCTTACAAAGTGATTCATCATGGTTTGATTGGAACGACGAAGAAGCTGTCCTATTCCCAAACTGGGAAACTGGAATCACCTGATTTGAAAGTGGGATAACTTCTTAATCCCAACTCCTATGAGATTTATTCAACTTCCTGGTGATTCTCCAACACTTTATGTATCCAAATCAAGCTTCTTACAAAGTGATTCATCCTGGTTTGATTGGAACGACGAAGAAGCTGTCCTATTCCCAAACTGGGAAACTGGAATCACCTGATTTGAAAGTGGGATAACTTCTTCATCCCAACTCCTATGAGATTTATTCAACTTCCTGGTGTTTCTCCAACACTTTATGTATCCCAATCAAGCTTCTTACAAAGTGATTCATCCTGGTTTGATTGGAACGACGAAGAAGCTGTCCTATTCCCAAACTGTGGAATCACCTGATTAGAAAGTGGGATAACTTCTTCATGCCAACTCCTATGACATTTATTCAACTTCCTGGTGTTTCCCAACCATTTTATGTATCAAAATCAAGCTTCTTACAAAGTGATTCATCCTGGTTTGATTGGATTGACGAAGAAGCTGTCCTATTCCCAAACTGGGAAACTGGAATCACCTGATTTGAAAGTGGGATAACTTCTTCATCCCAACTCCTATGAGATTTATTCAACTTCCTGGTGATTATCCAACACTTTATGTATCCAAATCAAGCTTCTTACAAAGTGATTCATCCTGGTTTGATTGGAACGACGGAGAAGCTGTCCTATTCCCAAACTAGGAAACTGGAATCACCTGATTAGAAAGTGGGATAACTTCTTCATCCCAACTCCTATGAGATTTATTCAACTTCCTGGTGTTTCTCCACCATTTTATGTATCAAAATCAAGCTTCTTACAAAGTGATTCATCCTGGTTTGATTGGAACGACGAAGAACCTGTCCTATTCCCAAACTGGGAAACTGGAATCACCTGATTAGAAAGTGGGATAACTTCTTCATCCCAACTCCTATTAGATTTATTAAACTTCCTGGTGATTCTCCAACACTTTATGTATCCAAATCAAGCTTCTTACAAAGTGATTCATCCTGGTTTGATTGGAAAGACGGAGAAGCTGTCCTATTCCCAAACTGGGAAACTGGAATCACCTGATTAGAAAGTGGGATAACTTCTTCATCCCAACTCCTATGAGATTTATTCAGCTTCCTGGTGTTTCTCCACCATTTTATGTATCAAAATCAAGCTTCTTACAAAGTGACTCATCCTGGTTTGATTGGAACGACGAACAAGCTGTCCTATTCCCAAACTGGGAAACTGGAATGATATGATCATGGACCGGCACAAGGATGGAGATAAAGAGTTCAAAGACCAATCAAGGGAAGAAGATGATGCCTTAGTCATTCCACCAGGTCCCATCACTCGCGCCAAAGCTAGAAGACTCAAAGAAGCTGTTGGAAGTCTACTTATGATCTCATGGAAGCAAGAAGACGGTCTTGATGGACGTTTGATCAATCAAGACACTCTTATCACCATTCAAGCAATGGTTTCAAACTGATCATCATCTAAGCAAGTGCTTGTGTGTGCTCTTTTCCTAGCCTTTGGTTTTGTCCCATTGGGTTTTCCAAAGGAAGGTTTTTAATGAGGCCACAAGTTACTTACATAAACCTTAGATGATGTATCACGGTTCCACCTTAGGTTATTTTTAAACTATGGTTTTTATTTCATGTTTTAAAAACTCTTTTCGAATTTGAATAAGTCTTTAGTCTTTGTTGTAGTTCCAAGGGAGCCTGTTCCCTTTAATGATCTCGAGAATATGGAGCCTGTTCCATACTTCTCTATATAAGTGTGTTTGCGTTCTCTCTTTTAAAACACAATCCTTTTTCTACAAATCTATCAGATTTCTTTGTTCTCTCTTTACTTCTCATCAAGTCTTGAGTGAATCTCGTTGGTGTGTCATATCCAACAACTAAGGGTGTCTATTTTGGTGTGTAATATCCAAGCTAGTCATCTAGGAGTATCAAGGAGCCATTCCGCAACTCTTTGTGTCACCAAACGATCCATCACCTTGATAAACTTGAGTCTCTGATTCGTTTATACAAGGATCTATCCAATTCAATCCAAAGAAGCATCCTAGGAGTTCATTAAGTGGTATCAGATGATATGATCATGGACCGGCACAAGGATGGAGATAAAGAGTTCAAAGACCAATCAAGGGAAGAAGATGATGCCTTAGTCATTCCACCAGGTCCCATCACTCGCGCCAAAGCTAGAAGACTCAAAGAAGCTGTTGGAAGTCTACTTATGATCTCATGGAAGCAAGAAGACGGTCTTGATGGACGTTTGATCAATCAAGACACTCTTATCACCATTCAAGCAATGGTTTCAAACTGATCATCATCTAAGCAAGTGCTTGTGTGTGCTCTTTTCCTAGCCTTTGGTTTTGTCCCATTGGGTTTTCCAAAGGAAGGTTTTTAATGAGGCCACAAGTTACTTACATAAACCTTAGATGATGTATCACGGTTCCACCTTAGGTTATTTTTAAACTATGGTTTTTATTTCATGTTTTAAAAACTCTTTTCGAATTTGAATAAGTCTTTAGTCTTTGTTGTAGTTCCAAGGGAGCCTGTTCCCTTTAATGATCTCGAGAATATGGAGCCTGTTCCATACTTCTCTATATAAGTGTGTTTGCGTTCTCTCTTTTAAACACAATCCTTTTTCTACAAATCTATCAGATTTCTTTGTTCTCTCTTTACTTCTCATCAAGTCTTGAGTGAATCTCGTTGGTGTGTCATATCCAACAACTAAGGGTGTCTATTTTGGTGTGTAATATCCAAGCTAGTCATCTAGGAGTATCAAGGAGCCATTCCGCAACTCTTTGTGTCACCAAACGATCCATCACCTTGATAAACTTGAGTCTCTGATTCGTTTATACAAGGATCTATCCAATTCAATCCAAAGAAGCATCCTAGGAGTTCATTAAGTGGTATCAGAGCTGCTTTGGATTGGGAAGTTTTCGATTTCTCTTCTGTTTCAAATAAACTTTTCAACTTCTTTGATTACCATTGATAGATCTGCGATCTGTTGTTGTTTCTCGTATCATCTGAGTAGCATATCACCTGATTGCTAATCGTCTGTGTTGAATCCTATTAGATCTAAGTGTTCTTATCATATTTTGAATCAAACTCATCCGATCCGTGTGAAGGAAGTAATCGAATCGCTTGATCTGTCGAATCACTTGCTGAATAACTTGATTTGTGTTGTTTCTGTGATAGATCTGTTCTTATTTGTCTTGAATCTGATCTGCATAAATCCAAAATTGATAGATCTAATCTTAGTCTTGTCGATTTGAATTCTCTAATCCGTGATCTGCAAGTTTTCTATCTTTTGAATCTTTTGAAAGTTGTTTCCGCGTCGACTAATTGTTCTGATTTGATTCTTGTGAACATCTTACTTGTTTGAGTGTTTTCTGAATCAGGTACCATGGTGAGAGAGTCGGAAGATGAAGCAGAACTCGTGAGACAGAACAAGTTATTGAGAGATCAGATGACTGAGCAATTAAACCAAACGATGATCACTACCGTTGCTGATATGATCAAGAGCAGTATGAAGGAACTTCGCGATGAAATAAGGCAAGAGATAAGGCAAGCTACGGGCCAAGGTCATAGCAATGAGTCTAGACGAGAAAGACGTGATGAAACCCCGAGAGAGCATGCTGAATCACAAGAAACAGACCACTACTATGAGCGTAACCGAGCCACGCACAGCAGTTCCTCTTCTAGAGATAGTAGAAGGAGACATAGAAGAGATCATGATGAAAGGAGAACTTACAGAGATGATCTTGCTGGTTTAAAGCTGAAGATACCTCCTTTCCATGGCAAAGTTGATCCGGATGCTTACTTGGAATGGGAAAAGAAGATGGAGTTGGTGTTTAACTGTAAGCACTACACCAATGCCCAAAGGATTCAGATAGCAGCAACTGAGTTCCATGACTATGCGCTGAGTTGGTGGGACCAGCTTGTGACTACCAGGAGACTTAACCAAGAGTATCCCGTTGAAACATGGCACGAGATGAAGGCTCTCATGCGTAAAAGATTTGTGCCAAATCACTATCATCGCGACTTGCACCAGAAGTTAAGAAGACTCACCCAAGGATCTCGATCTGTTGAAGAATACTATCAAGACATGGAGCTGTTGATGCTGAGAGCTCGTGTTTCTGAAGATAAAGAAGCTACTATGGCTAGGTTCTTAGGAGGTCTCAACCGAGAGATACAAGATAATGTTGAGATGCAGCACTATGTGGAGATAGAAGAGATGCTTCACAAAGCTATACTAGTTGAGCAACAAGTTAAGAGGAAGGGCCATTCTCATTCTCGTTACAACACCAGACTTCAGGGAACTAAAGAAGAAAAGTCTAGCTATCAAAAGGAAAGCAAACCGCAACTGAAAGAAGACTCAAAGCCAAATTCCTTTTACAGCAAGGATAAAGGAAAGGCCGAGGTTTCAAGTGCAAGAGCTAGAGATGTTAAGTGCTTTAAGTGTCAGGGTAGAGGCCATTATGCAAATGAGTGCACCAATAAAAGAATCATGATTCTTCTTGAGAATGGAGAGTATGAATCTGAGGATGAGCTTTCAGAGTCTGAGTGTAAGGCGCTTATTGAAGAAGAATATGAAGAAGAACCCGTGAAAGGAAGGTTATTGGTGGCTAGAAGAACTTTGAGTTTGCAAAGTAAAGCTGAAGAGCAAGAACAGAGAGAGAATCTATTCTACACTCGGTGCCTTGTGCAAGGAAAGGTCTGTAGTCTTATCATTGATGGAGGAAGTTGTGTGAATGTAGCTAGTGAAACTATGGTAAAGAAGCTTGGCCTCCAAGTACAGAAACATCCAAAGCCCTACCGGCTTCAATGGTTGAATGAAGAAGGAGAAATGAGGGTTTCTAGTCAGGTTTCGGTTCCCATTGCAATTGGAAGGTATGAGGATGAGGTTCTCTGTGATGTATTGCCTATGGAAGCTGGACATATCCTTCTTGGTCGGCCATGGCAATCAGATAGACGAGTGATACATGATGGCTACACCAACAAGCACACGTTTGAGTTCAAAGGAAAGAAGACTGTGCTGGTTCCTCTAACACCAAAGGAAGTTCATCAAGATCAACTGCAGCTACAAAAGAAGAAAGAAATAGACCTCAAACCTGAATCAAAGAAGCAGCATAGTCTCTATGCCAAATCGGGTGAAATCAAAAGAACTCTCAATGCTCATCAATCTATTCTTTTACTTATCTTTAAAGAGTCTCTTTTGAATGTTACTGACCCAACACCGGTATATCCGAGTGAAATTAAGTGTCTTTTACAGGAATTTGAAGATGTATTTCCTGAAGATAATCCAATTGGTCTTCCACCTCTTAGAGGGATTGAGCATCAGATTGATTTTGTTCCTGGTTCTACACTTCCAAATAGGCCAGCTTATAGGACTAATCCCGTGGAGACTAAAGAACTGCAAAAACAAGTTGAGGAGTTGATGGCAAAGGGGCATATCCGTGAGAGCATGAGCCCATGTGCAGTACCAGTGCTTCTTGTGCCTAAGAAAGATGGAAGCTGGCGCATGTGTGTTGATTGTAGAGCCATCAACAACATCACTGTAAAGTATCGCCATCCTATTCCTAGATTAGATGATATGCTTGATGAATTGCATGGTTCCTGCATATTTTCTAAGATTGATTTGAAAAGTGGATACCATCAGATTAGGATGAAAGAAGGAGATGAATGGAAAACTGCATTCAAAACTAAACATGGTCTTTATGAGTGGTTAGTCATGCCATTTGGATTAACCAATGCACCTAGTACATTCATGAGATTAATGAATCATGTTCTTAGATCATTCATTGGCATATTTGTTGTGGTATACTTTGATGACATCCTTGTATACAGTAAGAGCTTTAATGATCATATAGGACATCTTAGAGCTGTTCTTGATGTGCTTAGAAAGGAATCTCTTTTTGCTAACCTTAAGAAGTGTACTTTTGGAACGGATCACTTGGTTTTTCTAGGCTTTGTTGTGAGTGCAGATGGAGTAAAGGTAGATCAAGAGAAGGTGAAAGCAATACAAGAGTGGCCGATTCCTAAAACCATCAGTGAAGTGCGAAGCTTCCATGGATTAGCTGGCTTCTACCGACGGTTTGTAAAAGATTTTAGCACCATAGCCGCTCCATTGACTGAGGTGATCAAGAAAGAAGTTGGATTCAAATGGGGAGAAGCACAAGAACTTGCCTTTCAATGCCTAAAAGAGAAGCTTACTAATGCCCCTCTTCTTATACTTCCTGATTTCAATAAAACTTTTGAAATTGAATGTGATGCTTCAGGAATTGGAATTGGTGCTGTTCTTATGCAGGAGAAGAGACCCATAGCATATTTCAGTGAGAAACTAGGAGGAGCGACTCTCAACTATGCTACTTATGACAAGGAACTCTACGCTTTGGTGAGGGCTTTGCAGACATGGCAGCATTACCTATGGCCCAAGGAGTTTGTCATTCACACTGATCATGAGTCTCTCAAGTACCTTAAAAGCCAAAACAAACTCAGCAAGAGACACGCAAGGTGGGTTGAGTTCATTGAGACATTTCCTTATGTCATCAAGTATAAACAAGGTAAGGAAAACATAGTTGCTGATGCACTATCCAGAAGGTATGTTCTCTTGAACACTCTTGATGTTAAGCTATTAGGATTTGAGCAGATTAAAGTAATGTATGAGAATGATCCTGAATTTAAAGATGCTTATAAGTCTTGTGAGAAATTTGCTGCTGGACATTACTTTAGGCAGGATGGATTTCTTTTCTATGATAATAGACTTTGTGTGCCTAATTGTTCTTTGAGAGATTTATTTGTTAGGGAATCTCATGGAGGAAGCCTCATGGGACATTTTGGTGTCGCAAAAACTCTCAAGACCTTGCAGGATCACTTCTACTGGCCGCGGATGAAAAGAGATGTGGAAAGACTCTGTGAAAGGTGTGCAACTTGTAAACAAGCTAAGTCCAAAGTCCAAAACCATGGTTTGTACACGCCTTTACCCATCCCTTATCATCCTTGGAATGATATCTCTATGGACTTCATTGTTGGATTGCCTAGAACTCGTACTGGTAAAGATTCAATCTTTGTGGTAGTTGATAGATTTTCTAAGATGGCACACTTCATTGCTTGTCATAAAACTGATGATGCATTGCATGTAGCTAACTTGTTCTTTAAGGAGATTGTGCGTTTACATGGCATGCCTAAGACTATTGTATCTGATAGAGATACTAAGTTCCTAAGCTACTTTTGGAAAACTCTCTGGTCTAAACTAGGCACTAAGCTATTATTTTCTACTACTTGTCACCCACAAACTGATGGTCAGACTGAAGTAGTTAATAGAACTCTTGGTACACTCTTGCGTGCAATTATAAAGAAGAACTTGAAATCATGGGAAGATTGTTTGCCTCATTGTGAATTTGCATATAATCATGCTGTGCATTCTGCTACTAAGTTTTCTCCATTTGAAATTGTTTATGGGTTCAATCCCATCTCTCCTTTGGATCTAATACCTTTACCTGAGTGTGAAAGAGTTAGTCTTGATGGCAAGAAGAAGGCAGAGAAGGTACAACAACTTCATGAACAAGCAAGGCGCAACATAGAAGAGAAGACTAAGCAATATGCCAAACAAGCAAACAAGGGGAGGCGTGAAAGAGTCTTTGAAGTGGGTGATCAAGTCTGGATTCACCTAAGGAAAGAAAGATTTCCTAATGAGAGGAAATCCAAGCTCATGCCAAGGATTGATGGACCATTTGAGATCATAAAGAAAATCGGCAACAATGCTTACAAGCTGGATCTCCAAGGAAGGTATGATGTGAGCAATAGTTTTAATATCACTGACTTGGTTCCTTATTTTGCAGATGAGCCAGATTTGAGGACAAATCCTTTTCAAGAGGGAGGGGATGATATGATCATGGACCGGCACAAGGATGGAGATAAAGAGTTCAAAGACCAATCAAGGGAAGAAGATGATGCCTTAGTCATTCCACCAGGTCCCATCACTCGCGCCAAAGCTAGAAGACTCAAAGAAGCTGTTGGAAGTCTACTTATGATCTCATGGAAGCAAGAAGACGGTCTTGATGGACGTTTGATCAATCAAGACACTCTTATCACCATTCAAGCAATGGTTTCAAACTGATCATCATCTAAGCAAGTGCTTGTGTGTGCTCTTTTCCTAGCCTTTGGTTTTGTCCCATTGGGTTTTCCAAAGGAAGGTTTTTAATGAGGCCACAAGTTACTTACATAAACCTTAGATGATGTATCACGGTTCCACCTTAGGTTATTTTTAAACTATGGTTTTTATTTCATGTTTTAAAAACTCTTTTCGAATTTGAATAAGTCTTTAGTCTTTGTTGTAGTTCCAAGGGAGCCTGTTCCCTTTAATGATCTCGAGAATATGGAGCCTGTTCCATACTTCTCTATATAAGTGTGTTTGCGTTCTCTCTTTTAAAACACAATCCTTTTTCTACAAATCTATCAGATTTCTTTGTTCTCTCTTTACTTCTCATCAAGTCTTGAGTGAATCTCGTTGGTGTGTCATATCCAACAACTAAGGGTGTCTATTTTGGTGTGTAATATCCAAGCTAGTCATCTAGGAGTATCAAGGAGCCATTCCGCAACTCTTTGTGTCACCAAACGATCCATCACCTTGATAAACTTGAGTCTCTGATTCGTTTATACAAGGATCTATCCAATTCAATCCAAAGAAGCATCCTAGGAGTTCATTATGGAATCACCTGATTTGAAAGTGGGATAACTTCTTCATCCCAACTCCTATGAGATTTATTCAACTTCCTGGTGATTATCCAACACTTTATGTATCCAAATCAAGCTTCTTACAAAGTGATTCATCCTGGCTTGATTGGAACGACGAAGAAGCTGTCCTATTCCCAAACTGGGAAACTGGAATCACCTGATTAGAAAGTGGGATTACTTCTTCATCCCAACTCCTATGAGATTTATTCAACTTCCTGGTGTTTCTCCACCATTTTATGTATCAAAATCAAGCTTCTTACCAAGTGATTCATCCTGGTTTGATTGGAACGATGAAGAACCTGTCCTATTCCCAAACTGGGAAACTGGAATCACCTTATTAGTGAGAGTTTTAGAAGATTAAGGAGAGATTAAGAGAGAAGAGTAAGAGATGGAGAGAGTTTCCGTGAGAGTGTGACAAAGAGAATAGAAGGAGAATAAGTTTCCTTACTTGATTTGTTACACATGACAGGGTATTTAAAGACATACAAGAATGCATAAACAATGAGAAGATAGTACAAGGGAAAGAATAAACAAAGAGGAGGCAGATCCGCGGATGGCTCGTTCAGCAAGAGGGATAGTGACAGCTCCCAACGGTCAGCTCCCTCTCTCTTCTCTTAGACACACCCGTGACTCCTCCACTCACTTCTCTTCAACGGATACATGTCGACATTCCCACTCACTAGGAGATCTTTTAATCACTTGACCGAGTTGGTTAACTCATGACTTGCTTCCTTTCCTTGCAAGTCACTCTTAGGTTGTACGGACAGCCTTGTTCTCCAAGTTCCTATCTTCTTGCTTTATTCTTCATGTCAACACTCCCCCTCAAGCTTGACAGTAGTGAGTGTCAAGCTTGGAAATCCATGAAGCATTCCCTCATTAAAACCTTTACTTGGAAAAACCACTTGGGATAAAAACCAAGCAAAGGAAAAAGAGTAGAATACTCCATGGTGAGGGGATCATTGACATGGAAGGTTTATGAGTCCAAGTCTTGGAAGAATGGACTCACAAACTTTGCTGCTGGCTGCCTTGGTGAAGATGTCAGCCAGCTGATCCTCACTTCTTGTATAGCATGGGAGGATCACTTGCTGTTCTACTGCTTGTCTCACCTTGTGACAGTCCACTTCTATGTGTTTTGTCCTCTCATGGAAGACTGAGTTGGATGCAATGTGTATTGCAGCTTGATTGTCACAATGCATGGTCATGGGAGTGGTGATCTCAATTCCCAAGTCGCCTAGAAGCCCCTTTATCCAGATAAGCTCACTGGTTAGCTTCCTCATTGATCTGTACTCTGCTTCTGCACTTGAGCAAGACACCACCTTCTGCTTCTTGCTCTTCCAAGTGACCAGATTCCCTCCAATGAATGTACAATAGCCGGTGGTTGACCTTCTGTCTACTCTGTCCCCAGCCCAATCTGCATCACAGTATCCTATCACCTCAGTGTTCTTGTTGCAAGCCATCCATACACCCTGACCTGGCGCCTCTCTCAAGTATCTTAGGATCCTCTCCACCATGTTCCAGTGATGAACCTTGGGAGTTTGCATGTGCTGGCTTACTTGATTAACTGCAAAGCACACATCTGGCCGAGTGATGGTTAGATAGATCAGCTTCCCAACCATCCTTCTATACTGCTTGACGTCTTCAAATGGAGTATCTTCATACTCCCCCTCTCGCAATACCTTGTAACCTTCTTCAAGTGGTGTCTTGGCTTGTCTTCCTCCAAGATCTCCTGCCTCCTTTAAGATGTCCAGGGTATACTTTCTTTGGGACATGAACAATCCTTCCTTTGATCTGCACATCTCAATGCCGAGGAAGTACTTCAGTTCTCCTAGGTCTTTGATATCAAATGCGGCTTTAAGAAAGGTCTTGGTTGAACTGATCCCCTCCTTGTCACAACCAGTGATGATGATATCATCCACATAGACTAGAATCACAACAATCCCTTGCTTGCCGGTGAGAGTGAAGAGTGTGTGATCCGCTTGAGACTTCACAAAGCCTCTCCCATTCAGTGTAGTGCTCAGCTTGTGATACCAAGCTCTTGGTGATTGCTTCAAACCATATATGGCTTTTCTGAGTCTGAGTACATTCCCTGGTTTCACCATCTCTTCCATTCCCGGCGGTGGTCTCATATATACCTCATCTTCTAGTTCACCTTGCAAGAAGGCATTCTTCACATCCATTTGCCAAAGATCCCACTCTTGATTTACTGCCAATGAAAGGATAATCCGGATTGTGTGGAGCTTGGCCACTGGTGCAAAGGTGTCTAGATAGTCTTCTCCATAAACTTGTGTGTATCCTCTTGCTACCAATCTGGTCTTCTTTCTTTCTGGCTTCCCATTTGCAAGATACTTGATGGTGTGTATGAGTCTAATGAACTCCTAGGATGCTTCTTTGGATTGAATTGGATAGATCCTTGTATAAACGAATCAGAGACTCAAGTTTATCAAGGTGATGGATCGTTTGGTGACACAAAGAGTTGCGGAATGGCTCCTTGATACTCCTAGATGACTAGCTTGGATATTACACACCAAAATAGACACCCTTAGTTGTTGGATATGACACACCAACGAGATTCACTCAAGACTTGATGAGAAGTAAAGAGAGAACAAAGAAATCTGATAGATTTGTAGAAAAAGGATTGTGATTAAAAAGAGAGAACGCAAACACACTTATATAGAGAAGTATGGAACAGGCTCCATATTCTCGAGATCATTAAAGGGAACAGGCTCCCTTGGAACTACAACAAAGACTAAAGACTTATTCAAATTCGAAAAGAGTTTTTAAAACATGAAATAAAAACCATAGTTTAAAAATAACCTAAGGTGGAACCGTGATACATCATCTAAGGTTTATGTAAGTAACTTGTGGCCTCATTAAAAACCTTCCTTTGGAAAACCCAATGGGACAAAACCAAAGGCTAGGAAAAGAGCACACACAAGCACTTGCTTAGATGATGATCAGTTTGAAACCATTGCTTGAATGGTGATAAGAGTGTCTTGATTGATCAAACGTCCATCAAGACCGTCTTCTTGCTTCCATGAGATCATAAGTAGACTTCCAACAGCTTCTTTGAGTCTTCTAGCTTTGGCGCGAGTGATGGGACCTGGTGGAATGACTAAGGCATCATCTTCTTCCCTTGATTGGTCTTTGAACTCTTTATCTCCATCCTTGTGCCGGTCCATGATCATATCAGAGTCTGCTGGTCACGGCTTTCTTTCCTTTTGGAAGCTCTGTCTCATACCAGGTGTTGTTCCTCTCCATGGCTCCCATTTCATCATTCACTGATTCCCTCCATTCATCATCTTCCATAGCTTCTGCATATGTTCTTGGTATCCATTCCTGATCCAATGAACCCACAAAGGCTTGATGTTCTTCTGGATAGTGAGCTAGGGAGCACACGCCACTGGGTGGGTGAGCTACTGCCTCTGCATTGAAGTAGACTCTGGTGTTGTTCCAGTTTGAAGCCGGCTTCTTGATCCTAGTACTTCTCCTAAGTACTGGCTGATCATTTTCATTCTGAGTGCCTTCTTCACCTTCCAAGTTCTGATTCTGATCCTCTACTTCCTCCTCTTGGTCATGGTGCTCTTCTTGATCATGAACTTCCTCAGATACAGGTGGTTCACCCTGATTTCCCCCCTCAGGATCAAGGGGAGCAGCTTCTTGGATCTCAACTTCATCTGTAGTTGTCTCGGTTTGCTCTTCAGACCGGCTTGATCCTCCCACATTATCTGATCCTGCTTGTCCCGGCTCTTCCATAGGTAAGCTGACCCCAAGTCTCCTCATGACTTGTCTGAGATTGGCTGCTCTATCTGATGCGGATTGAGACAAGTTCTCCAGCTCATTCCAATCCTTGTTGTTGTAGTACCCTCTGGTTTCTACAAACTTCACATCTCTAGATACCAAGACTCTCCTAGTCTCTGGTTCATAGCACTTATAGCCCTTCTGGTTTGGTGAATACCCAATGAACATAGCTCTTGTGCTCTTAGCCTCCAGTTTGTTCCTCAGTTCTCCTGGTTTCAAAACAAAACACAGGCACCCAAACACACGCATATGATCAATAGATGGTTTAGCTTTGTTCAATACCTCAAATGGAGAGTAGTCTTTTAGAACTCTGGTAGGAATGCGGTTGATCAGGTAGCATGCAGTTAGGACCGCATCACCCCAAAAGCTCTTTGGGACACTAGTATGGAACATCATGCTCCTAGTGACCTCCATGAGATGCCTGTTCTTCCTCTCGGCCACACCATTTTGTTGGGGAGTGTATGGACAGCTGGTTTGATGGATCACACCTCGTTTGGCTAGATGGGCTTTGAATGCATTGCTGGTGTACTCTCCTCCATTATCTGATCTCAAAATCTTAACTTTGGCATTATAATGGTTAGAGACATATGTTTCAAAGTTTATAAATGCATCTAAGACCCTATCCTTTGATTGTAAGAGAGTGATCCATGTGTACTTGGATTTCTCATCAATAAAGGTCACAAAATACTTGTGATGTTCTCTAGAAAGACATGGAGCTGTCCATACATCCGAGTGAATTAAATCAAAGCAGTGTTCATAGATTGTACTAGACTTGGGAAATACAGTTTTGCAATGTTTTCCTAAGATACAAGCTTCACAATCTTGTTGGAATGAAATACTAGGCAACATGATGTTCAAGGCACGAGAATGAGGATGTCCTAATCTAGCATGCCACATTACATCTTTAGGGAAATTAAAACTTGAATTGAAAGCAACAGATAGATCGGATGCAAGCTTAGTGTCTTCTAGCAAGTACAGGTTTCCCTTGCTCACACCTTTGCCAAGCAACCTACATGAGTCAATATCCTGAAAGTAGACATCATCAGGCGTAAATATAACATTGCAATTCAAGTCATTGGTCACCCTTTTCACAGATAATAGATTAGAAGTGAAACTAGGCATGTAGAAGGCTTTGGATTCTTTCTCAAATAATTTAAGTTCCCCTATGCCTTTAATTGGAACCTTGTTACCATCAGCTATCATAACATTTCCTACTGCAGGAGTGATATTTTTAATCAAGTTTAAATCACTAATCATGTGATGAGAGGCTCCTGAGTCTATGACTAAGGGTTTAACTCTATCAGATTCATGAGCAACTTGAAATGCCGTGAATAAACTCCTAGGCAATTGATATGATGCACTAAGAGAGGAACCAAGAGTTTTACCAGACTCCTTGAGAGCTTTGATGAGTGCCTCAATGTCAGATTTCTTGATGGACTCATCCTGGTTTCCCTTGCCCTCATGAGTGCGGTAGGCCGTGGAAGCTTCTCCTACATCACCTGAGTAGTTTGCTCGACCATCAGTCTTGAACTTAGCCGGTTTGAGGTGTGGGTGAAGTATCCAGCACTTGTCCTTGCCGTGACCCTTCCTCTTGCAATGATCACACACCCACACTTTCTTTTCCTCCGGCTTGTAGTACCCTTTGTTGGCTACTCCGGCAGGTTTGCTCTCGGCTCCTTCAGCTTGATTGGCCATCACTAGCTCCCCCTTTCTCTTAAAGAGACCCACTGAGCCGTGCTCCTTCTGAATCTCAGCACACACTTCATCTAGAGATGGAAGCTCCTTGTTCCTCAGTATGTGCCTAATAAGGTCATCATACCCTGGGTTGAGAGTGAGCAGCAAGGCAAAGACCTTATCTTGCTCCCTTCTTTCATGTAGAACATCCGGATCAATTGTTGCGGGTCTGAGCATCTCTAGCTCAGCCCATAGAGACCGGAACTTCCCAAAATGAGCATCAAAGTCTGTGTCCTCTTGACTTAGAGAGTTGATTGCTCCTTTTACTTCATACACCTTGCTGATGTTGGATTTGTTGGCATACACCTTCTTGAGAGTATCCCACAGCTCCTTGGAAGTTTCACAGAATGCATAAGCCTCTTGGAGAGAAGGGGCGAGGCTATTCTGGATGATAGACAACACCATGAGGTCCTCCTGACCTTTCTTCTTATCCCCAGCATCCGCAACCACCACTTCTTTGCCATCCTCTCCTAGAACAGTCTTCTTGGTGGGGCGGCCTTCTTCAACAATCTCCCAAAGGCCTCTGCCTCCGAGAGCTGTTTTGGCAAGTCTTGCCCATGTCAGGTAGTTAGGACCCTTGAGAGTAACTGGTATCATCACCATCTTTGGGTTCTCGGAGGTATCCATCAAGAGAGAAAGAGGAACGAAAGTTTTGGATGAACTTTGCTATTTTTGGCAAATTCTGGAAATGAGATTGAAGAACACCTCAAGAACAGGATGAACTTTGCCAAAAATAGAAATAAAACACAGAGAGTTCGCGGAAGAAAAAGAGATTTAGGTCTCAAGAGCACAGCTGCTCTGATACCATGAGAGTTTTAGAAGATTAAGGAGAGATTAAGAGAGAAGAGTAAGAGATGGAGAGAGTTTCCGTGAGAGTGTGACAAAGAGAATAGAAGGAGAATAAGTTTCCTTACTTGATTTGTTACACATGACAGGGTATTTAAAGACATACAAGAATGCATAAACAATGAGAAGATAGTACAAGGGAAAGAATAAACAAAGAGGAGGCAGATCCGCGGATGGCTCGTTCAGCAAGAGGGATAGTGACAGCTCCCAACGGTCAGCTCCCTCTCTCTTCTCTTAGACACACCCGTGACTCCTCCACTCACTTCTCTTCAACGGATACATGTCGACATTCCCACTCACTAGGAGATCTTTTAATCACTTGACCGAGTTGGTTAACTCATGACTTGCTTCCTTTCCTTGCAAGTCACTCTTAGGTTGTACGGACAGCCTTGTTCTCCAAGTTCCTATCTTCTTGCTTTATTCTTCATGTCAACAATTAGAAAGTGGGATAACTTCTTCATCCCAACTCCTATGAGATTTATTCAACTTCCTGGTGATTCTCCACCATTTTATGTATCAAAATCAAGCTTCTTACAAAGTGATTCATCCTGGTTTGATTGGAACGACGAAGAAGCTGTCCTATTCCCAAACTGGGAAACTGGAATCACCTGATTTGAAAGTGGGATAACTTCTTAATCCCAACTCCTATGAGATTTATTCAACTTCCTGGTGATTCTCCAACACTTTATGTATCCAAATCAAGCTTCTTACAAAGTGATTCATCCTGGTTTGATTGGAACGACGAAGAAGCTGTCCTATTCCCAAACTGGGAAACTGGAATCACCTGATTTGAAAGTGGGATAACTTCTTCATCCCAACTCCTATGAGATTTATTCAACTTCCTGGTGTTTCTCCAACACTTTATGTATCCAAATCAAGCTTCTTACAAAGTGATTCATCCTGGTTTGATTGGAACGACGAAGAAGCTGTCCTATTCCCAAACTGTGGAATCACCTGATTAAAAGTGGGATAACTTCTTCATCCCAACTCCTATGAGATTTATTCAACTTCCTGGTGTTTCCCAACCATTTTATGTATCAAAATCAAGCTTCTTACAAAGTGATTCATCCTGGTTTGATTGGAACGACGAAGAAGCTGTCCTATTCCCAAACTGGGAAACTGGAATCACCTGATTTGAAAGTGGGATAACTTCTTCATCCCAACTCCTATGAGATTTATTCAACTTCCTGGTGATTCTCCAACACTTTATGTATCCAAATCAAGCTTCTTACAAAGTGATTCATCCTGGTTTGATTGGAACGACGAAGAAGCTGTCCTATTCCCAAACTGGGAAACTGGAATCACCTGATTAGAAAGTGGGATAACTTCTTCATCCCAACTCCTATGAGATTTATTCAACTTCCTGGTGTTTCTCCACCATTTTATGTATCCAAATCAAGCTTCTTACAAAGTGATTCATCCTGGTTTGATTGGAACGACGAAGAAGCTGTCCTATTCCCAAACTGGGAAACTGGAATCACCTGATTAGAAAGTGGGATAACTTCTTCATCCCAACTCCTATGAGATTTATTCAACTTCCTGGTGATTCTCCAACACTTTATGTATCCAAATCAAGCTTCTTACAAAGTGATTCATCCTGGTTTGATTGGAACGACGAAGAAGCTGTCCTATTCCCAAACTGGGAAACTGGAATCACCTGATTAGAAAGTGGGATAACTTCTTCATCCCAACTCCTATGAGATTTATTCAACTTCCTGGTGTTTCTCCACCATTTTATGTATCAAATCAAGCTTCTTACAAAGTGATTCATCCTGGTTTGATTGGAACGACGAAGAAGCTGTCCTATTCCCAAACTGGGAAACTGGAATCACCTGATTTGAAAGTGGGATAACTTCTTCATCCCAACTCCTATGAGATTTATTCAACTTCCTGGTGATTCTCCAACACTTTATGTATCCAAATCAAGCTTCTTACAAAGTGATTCATCCTGGTTTGATTGGAACGACGAAGAAGCTGTCCTATTCCCAAACTGGGAAACTGGAATCACCTGATTAGAAAGTGGGATAACTTCTTCATCCCAACTCCTATGAGATTTATTCAACTTCCTGGTGATTCTCCACCATTTTATGTATCAAAATCAAGCTTCTTACAAAGTGATTCATCCTGGTTTGATTGGAACGACGAAGAAGCTGTCCTATTCCCAAACTGGGAAACTGGAATCACCTGATTTGAAAGTGGGATAACTTCTTCATCCCAACTCCTATGAGATTTATTCAACTTCCTGGTGATTCTCCAACACTTTATGTATCCAAATCAAGCTTCTTACAAAGTGATTCATCCTGGTTTGATTGGAACGACGAAGAAGCTGTCCTATTCCCAAACTGGGAAACTGGAATCACCTGATTTGAAAGTGGGATAACTTCTTCATCCCAACTCCTATGAGATTTATTCAACTTCCTGGTGTTTCTCCAACACTTTATGTATCCAAATCAAGCTTCTTACAAAGTGATTCATCCTGGTTTGATTGGAACGACGAAGAAGCTGTCCTATTCCCAAACTGTGGAATCACCTGATTAGAAAGTGGGATAACTTCTTCATCCCAACTCCTATGAGATTTATTCAACTTCCTGGTGTTTCTCCACCATTTTATGTATCCAAATCAAGCTTCTTACAAAGTGATTCATCCTGGTTTGATTGGAACGACGAAGAAGCTGTCCTATTCCCAAACTGGGAAACTGGAATCACCTGATTTGAAAGTGGGATAACTTCTTCATCCCAACTCCTATGAGATTTATTCAACTTCCTGGTGATTCTCCAACACTTTATGTATCCAAATCAAGCTTCTTACAAAGTGATTCATCCTGGTTTGATTGGAACGACGAAGAAGCTGTCCTATTCCCAAACTGGGAAACTGGAATCACCTGATTAGAAAGTGGGATAACTTCTTCATCCCAACTCCTATGAGATTTATTCAACTTCCTGGTGTTTCTCCACCACTTTATGTATCCAAATCAAGCTTCTTACAAAGTGATTCATCCTGGTTTGATTGGAACGACGAAGAAGCTGTCCTATTCCCAAACTGGGAAACTGGAATCACCTGATTAGAAAGTGGGATAACTTCTTCATCCCAACTCCTATGAGATTTATTCAACTTCCTGGTGATTCTCCAACACTTTATGTATCCAAATCAAGCTTCTTACAAAGTGATTCATCCTGGTTTGATTGGAACGACGAAGAAGCTGTCCTATTCCCAAACTGGGAAACTGGAATCACCTGATTAGAAAGTGGGATAACTTCTTCATCCCAACTCCTATGAGATTTATTCAACTTCCTGGTGTTTCTCCACCATTTTATGTATCCAAATCAAGCTTCTTACAAAGTGATTCATCCTGGTTTGATTGGAACGACGAAGAAGCTGTCCTATTCCCAAACTGGGAAACTGGAATCACCTGATTTGAAAGTGGGATAACTTCTTCATCCCAACTCCTATGAGATTTATTCAACTTCCTGGTGATTCTCCAACCCTTTATGTATCCAAATCAAGCTTCTTACAAAGTGATTCATCCTGGTTTGATTGGAACGACGAAGAAGCTGTCCTATTCCCAAACTGGGAAACTGGAATCACCTGATTAGAAAGTGGGATAACTTCTTCATCCCAACTCCTATGAGATTTATTCAACTTCCTGGTGATTCTCCAACACTTTATGTATCCAAATCAAGCTTCTTACAAAGTGATTCATCCTGGTTTGATTGGAACGACGAAGAAGCTGTCCTATTCCCAAACTGGGAAACTGGAATCACCTGATTAGAAAGTGGGATAACTTCTTCATCCCAACTCCTATGAGATTTATTCAACTTCCTGGTGATTCTCCACCATTTATGTATCCAAATCAAGCTTCTTACAAAGTGATTCATCCTGGTTTGATTGGAACGACGAAGAAGCTGTCCTATTCCCAAACTGGGAAACTGGAATCACCTGATTTGAAAGTGGGATAACTTCTTCATCCCAACTCCTATGAGATTTATTCAACTTCCTGGTGTTTCTCCAACACTTTATGTATCCAAATCAAGCTTCTTACAAAGTGATTCATCCTGGTTTGATTGGAACGACGAAGAAGCTGTCCTATTCCCAAACTGGGAAACTGGAATCACCTGATTTGAAAGTGGGATAACTTCTTCATCCCAACTCCTATGAGATTTATTCAACTTCCTGGTGATTCTCCAACACTTTATGTATCCAAATCAAGCTTCTTACAAAGTGATTCATCCTGGTTTGATTGGAACGACGAAGAAGCTGTCCTATTCCAAAACTGGGAATCACCTGATTTGAAAGTGGGATAACTTCTTCATCCCAACTCCTATGAGATTTATTCAACTTCCTGGTGATTCTCCACCACTTTATGTATCAAATCAAGCTTCTTACAAAGTGATTCATCCTGGTTTGATTGGAACGACGAAGAAGCTGTCCTATTCCCAAACTGGGAAACTGGAATCACCTGATTTGAAAGTGGGATAACTTCTTCATCCCAACTCCTATGAGATTTATTCAACTTCCTGGTGATTCTCCAACACTTTATGTATCCAAATCAAGCTTCTTACAAAGTGATTCATCCTGGTTTGATTGGAACGACGAAGAAGCTGTCCTATTCCCAAACTGGGAAACTGGAATCACCTGATTAGAAAGTGGGATAACTTCTTCATCCCAACTCCTATGAGATTTATTCAACTTCCTGGTGTTTCTCCACCACTTTATGTATCCAAATCAAGCTTCTTACAAAGTGATTCATCCTGGTTTGATTGGAACGACGAAGAAGCTGTCCTATTCCCAAACTGGGAAACTGGAATCACCTGATTTGAAAGTGGGATAACTTCTTCATCCCAACTCCTATGAGATTTATTCAACTTCCTGGTGATTCTCCAACACTTTATGTATCCAAATCAAGCTTCTTACAAAGTGATTCATCCTGGTTTGATTGGAACGACGAAGAAGCTGTCCTATTCCCAAACTGGGAAACTGGAATCACCTGATTTGAAAGTGGGATAACTTCTTCATCCCAACTCCTATGAGATTTATTCAACTTCCTGGTGTTTCTCCAACACTTTATGTATCCAAATCAAGCTTCTTACAAAGTGATTCATCCTGGTTTGATTGGAACGACGAAGAAGCTGTCCTATTCCCAAACTGTGGAATCACCTGATTAGAAAGTGGGATAACTTCTTCATCCCAACTCCTATGAGATTTATTCAACTTCCTGGTGTTTCTCCACCATTTTATGTATCCAAATCAAGCTTCTTACAAAGTGATTCATCCTGGTTTGATTGGAACGACGAAGAAGCTGTCCTATTCCCAAACTGGGAAACTGGAATCACCTGATTTGAAAGTGGGATAACTTCTTCATCCCAACTCCTATGAGATTTATTCAACTTCCTGGTGATTCTCCAACACTTTATGTATCCAAATCAAGCTTCTTACAAAGTGATTCATCCTGGTTTGATTGGAACGACGAAGAAGCTGTCCTATTCCCAAACTGGGAAACTGGAATCACCTGATTAGAAAGTGGGATAACTTCTTCATCCCAACTCCTATGAGATTTATTCAACTTCCTGGTGTTTCTCCACCATTTTATGTATCCAAATCAAGCTTCTTACAAAGTGATTCATCCTGGTTTGATTGGAACGACGAAGAAGCTGTCCTATTCCCAAACTGGGAAACTGGAATCACCTGATTAGAAAGTGGGATAACTTCTTCATCCCAACTCCTATGAGATTTATTCAACTTCCTGGTGATTCTCCAACTCCAAATCAAGCTTCTTACAAAGTGATTCAT
This sequence comes from Brassica napus, assembly GCF_020379485.1. Classification (NCBI taxonomy): domain Eukaryota; kingdom Viridiplantae; phylum Streptophyta; class Magnoliopsida; order Brassicales; family Brassicaceae; genus Brassica; species Brassica napus. Next base: position 207,326 of record NW_026015657.1, read on the forward strand.
CCTGGTTTGATTGGAACGACGAAGAAGCTGTCCTATTCCCAAACTGGGAAACTGGAATCACCTGATTAGAAAGTGGGATAACTTCTTCATCCCAACTCCTATGAGATTTATTCAACTTCCTGGTGTTTCTCCACCACTTTATGTATCCAAATCAAGCTTCTTACAAAGTGATTCATCCTGGTTTGATTGGAACGACGAAGAAGCTGTCCTATTCCCAAACTGGGAAACTGGAATCACCTGATTTGAAAGTGGGATAACTTCTTCATCCCAACTCCTATGAGATTTATTCAACTTCCTGGTGATTCTCCACCACTTTATGTATCCAAATCAAGCTTCTTACAAAGTGATTCATCCTGGTTTGATTGGAACGACGAAGAAGCTGTCCTATTCCCAAACTGGGAAACTGGAATCACCTGATTAGAAAGTGGGATAACTTCTTCATCCCAACTCCTATGAGATTTATTCAACTTCCTGGTGATTCTCCAACACTTTATGTATCCAAATCAAGCTTCTTACAAAGTGATTCATCCTGGTTTGATTGGAACGACGAAGAAGCTGTCCTATTCCCAAACTGGGAAACTGGAATCACCTGATTAGAAAGTGGGATAACTTCTTCATCCCAACTCCTATGAGATTTATTCAACTTCCTGGTGATTCTCCACCATTTATGTATCCAAATCAAGCTTCTTACAAAGTGATTCATCCTGGTTTGATTGGAACGACGAAGAAGCTGTCCTATTCCCAAACTGGGAAACTGGAATCACCTGATTTGAAAGTGGGATAACTTCTTCATCCCAACTCCTATGAGATTTATTCAACTTCCTGGTGTTTCTCCAACACTTTATGTATCCAAATCAAGCTTCTTACAAAGTGATTCATCCTGGTTTGATTGGAACGACGAAGAAGCTGTCCTATTCCCAAACTGGGAAACTGGAATCACCTGATTTGAAAGTGGGATAACTTCTTCATCCCAACTCCTATGAGATTTATTCAACTTCCTGGTGATTCTCCAACACTTTATGTATCCAAATCAAGCTTCTTACAAAGTGATTCATCCTGGTTTGATTGGAACGACGAAGAAGCTGTCCTATTCCCAAACTGGGAAACTGGAATCACCTGATTTGAAAGTGGGATAACTTCTTCATCCCAACTCCTATGAGATTTATTCAACTTCCTGGTGTTTCTCCACCATTTATGTATCCAAATCAAGCTTCTTACAAAGTGATTCATCCTGGTTTGATTGGAACGACGAAGAAGCTGTCCTATTCCCAAACTGGGAAACTGGAATCACCTGATTTGAAAGTGGGATAACTTCTTCATCCCAACTCCTATGAGATTTATTCAACTTCCTGGTGATTCTCCAACACTTTATGTATCCAAATCAAGCTTCTTACAAAGTGATTCATCCTGGTTTGATTGGAACGACGAAGAAGCTGTCCTATTCCCAAACTGGGAAACTGGAATCACCTGATTAGAAAGTGGGATAACTTCTTCATCCCAACTCCTATGAGATTTATTCAACTTCCTGGTGTTTCTCCACCACTTTATGTATCCAAATCAAGCTTCTTACAAAGTGATTCATCCTGGTTTGATTGGAACGACGAAGAAGCTGTCCTATTCCCAAACTGGGAAACTGGAATCACCTGATTAGAAAGTGGGATAACTTCTTCATCCCAACTCCTATGAGATTTATTCAACTTCCTGGTGATTCTCCACCATTTATGTATCCAAATCAAGCTTCTTACAAAGTGATTCATCCTGGTTTGATTGGAACGACGAAGAAGCTGTCCTATTCCCAAACTGGGAAACTGGAATCACCTGATTTGAAAGTGGGATAACTTCTTCATCCCAACTCCTATGAGATTTATTCAACTTCCTGGTGATTCTCCAACACTTTATGTATCCAAATCAAGCTTCTTACAAAGTGATTCATCCTGGTTTGATTGGAACGACGAAGAAGCTGTCCTATTCCCAAACTGGGAAACTGGAATCACCTGATTAGAAAGTGGGATAACTTCTTCATCCCAACTCCTATGAGATTTATTCAACTTCCTGGTGATTCTACCACACTTTATGTATCCAAATCAAGCTTCTTACAAAGTGATTCATCCTGGTTTGATTGGAACGACGAAGAAGCTGTCCTATTCCCAAACTGGGAAACTGGAATCACCTGATTAGAAAGTGGGATAACTTCTTCATCCCAACTCCTATGAGATTTATTCAACTTCCTGGTGATTCTCCACCACTTTATGTATCCAAATCAAGCTTCTTACAAAGTGATTCATCCTGGTTTGATTGGAACGACGAAGAAGCTGTCCTATTCCCAAACTGGGAAACTGGAATCACCTGATTTGAAAGTGGGATAACTTCTTCATCCCAACTCCTATGAGATTTATTCAACTTCCTGGTGATTCTCCAACACTTTATGTATCCAAATCAAGCTTCTTACAAAGTGATTCATCCTGGTTTGATTGGAACGACGAAGAAGCTGTCCTATTCCCAAACTGGGAAACTGGAATCACCTGATTTGAAAGTGGGATAACTTCTTCATCCCAACTCCTATGAGATTTATTCAACTTCCTGGTGATTCTCCACCACTTTATGTATCCAAATCAAGCTTCTTACAAAGTGATTCATCCTGGTTTGATTGGAACGACGAAGAAGCTGTCCTATTCCCAAACTGGGAAACTGGAATCACCTGATTTGAAAGTGGGATAACTTCTTCATCCCAACTCCTATGAGATTTATTCAACTTCCTGGTGATTCTCCACCACTTTATGTATCCAAATCAAGCTTCTTACAAAGTGATTCATCCTGGTTTGATTGGAACGACGAAGAAGCTGTCCTATTCCCAAACTGGGAAACTGGAATCACCTGATTTGAAAGTGGGATAACTTCTTCATCCCAACTCCTATGAGATTTATTCAACTTCCTGGTGATTCTCCACCACTTTATGTATCCAAATCAAGCTTCTTACAAAGTGATTCATCCTGGTTTGATTGGAACGACGAAGAAGCTGTGCTATTCCCAAACTGGGAAACTGGAATCACCTGATTTGAAAGTGGGATAACTTCTTCATCCCAACTCCTATGAGATTTATTCAACTTCCTGGTGATTCTCCACCACTTTATGTATCCAAATCAAGCTTCTTACAAAGTGATTCATCCTGGTTTGATTGGAACGACGAAGAAGCTGTGCTATTCCCAAACTGGGAAACTGGAATCACCTGATTTGAAAGTGGGATAACTTCTTCATCCCAACTCCTATGAGATTTATTCAACTTCCTGGTGATTCTCCACCACTTTATGTATCCAAATCAAGCTTCTTACAAAGTGATTCATCCTGGTTTGATTGGAACGACGAAGAAGCTGTGCTATTCCCAAACTGGGAAACTGGAATCACCTGATTTGAAAGTGGGATAACTTCTTCATCCCAACTCCTATGAGATTTATTCAACTTCCTGGTGATTCTCCACCACTTTATGTATCCAAATCAAGCTTCTTACAAAGTGATTCATCCTGGTTTGATTGGAACGACGAAGAAGCTGTGCTATTCCCAAACTGGGAAACTGGAATCACCTGATTTGAAAGTGGGATAACTTCTTCATCCCAACTCCTATGAGATTTATTCAACTTCCTGGTGATTCTCCACCACTTTATGTATCCAAATCAAGCTTCTTACAAAGTGATTCATCCTGGTTTGATTGGAACGACGAAGAAGCTGTGCTATTCCCAAACTGGGAAACTGGAATCACCTGATTTGAAAGTGGGATAACTTCTTCATCCCAACTCCTATGAGATTTATTCAACTTCCTGGTGATTCTCCACCACTTTATGTATCCAAATCAAGCTTCTTACAAAGTGATTCATCCTGGTTTGATTGGAACGACGAAGAAGCTGTGCTATTCCCAAACTGGGAAACTGGAATCACCTGATTTGAAAGTGGGATAACTTCTTCATCCCAACTCCTATGAGATTTATTCAACTTCCTGGTGATTCTCCACCACTTTATGTATCCAAATCAAGCTTCTTACAAAGTGATTCATCCTGGTTTGATTGGAACGACGAAGAAGCTGTGCTATTCCCAAACTGGGAAACTGGAATCACCTGATTTGAAAGTGGGATAACTTCTTCATCCCAACTCCTATGAGATTTATTCAACTTCCTGGTGATTCTCCACCACTTTATGTATCCAAATCAAGCTTCTTACAAAGTGATTCATCCTGGTTTGATTGGAACGACGAAGAAGCTGTGCTATTCCCAAACTGGGAAACTGGAATCACCTGATTTGAAAGTGGGATAACTTCTTCATCCCAACTCCTATGAGATTTATTCAACTTCCTGGTGATTCTCCACCACTTTATGTATCCAAATCAAGCTTCTTACAAAGTGATTCATCCTGGTTTGATTGGAACGACGAAGAAGCTGTGCTATTCCCAAACTGGGAAACTGGAATCACCTGATTTGAAAGTGGGATAACTTCTTCATCCCAACTCCTATGAGATTTATTCAACTTCCTGGTGATTCTCCACCACTTTATGTATCCAAATCAAGCTTCTTACAAAGTGATTCATCCTGGTTTGATTGGAACGACGAAGAAGCTGTGCTATTCCCAAACTGGGAAACTGGAATCACCTGATTTGAAAGTGGGATAACTTCTTCATCCCAACTCCTATGAGATTTATTCAACTTCCTGGTGATTCTCCACCACTTTATGTATCCAAATCAAGCTTCTTACAAAGTGATTCATCCTGGTTTGATTGGAACGACGAAGAAGCTGTGCTATTCCCAAACTGGGAAACTGGAATCACCTGATTTGAAAGTGGGATAACTTCTTCATCCCAACTCCTATGAGATTTATTCAACTTCCTGGTGATTCTCCACCACTTTATGTATCCAAATCAAGCTTCTTACAAAGTGATTCATCCTGGTTTGATTGGAACGACGAAGAAGCTGTGCTATTCCCAAACTGGGAAACTGGAATCACCTGATTTGAAAGTGGGATAACTTCTTCATCCCAACTCCTATGAGATTTATTCAACTTCCTGGTGATTCTCCACCACTTTATGTATCCAAATCAAGCTTCTTACAAAGTGATTCATCCTGGTTTGATTGGAACGACGAAGAAGCTGTGCTATTCCCAAACTGGGAAACTGGAATCACCTGATTTGAAAGTGGGATAACTTCTTCATCCAACTCCTATGAGATTTATTCAACTTCCTGGTGATTCTCCACCACTTTATGTATCCAAATCAAGCTTCTTACAAAGTGATTCATCCTGGTTTGATTGGAACGACGAAGAAGCTGTGCTATTCCCAAACTGGGAAACTGGAATCACCTGATTTGAAAGTGGGATAACTTCTTCATCCCAACTCCTATGAGATTTATTCAACTTCCTGGTGATTCTCCACCACTTTATGTATCCAAATCAAGCTTCTTACAAAGTGATTCATCCTGGTTTGATTGGAACGACGAAGAAGCTGTGCTATTCCCAAACTGGGAAACTGGAATCACCTGATTTGAAAGTGGGATAACTTCTTCATCCCAACTCCTATGAGATTTATTCAACTTCCTGGTGATTCTCCACCACTTTATGTATCCAAATCAAGCTTCTTACAAAGTGATTCATCCTGGTTTGATTGGAACGACGAAGAAGCTGTGCTATTCCCAAACTGGGAAACTGGAATCACCTGATTTGAAAGTGGGATAACTTCTTCATGCCAACTCCTATGAGATTTATTCAACTTCCTGGTGATTCTCCACCACTTTATGTATCCAAATCAAGCTTCTTACAAAGTGATTCATCCTGGTTTGATTGGAACGACGAAGAAGCTGTGCTATTCCCAAACTGGGAAACTGGAATCACCTGATTTGAAAGTGGGATAACTTCTTCATGCCAACTCCTATGAGATTTATTCAACTTCCTGGTGATTCTCCACCACTTTATGTATCCAAATCAAGCTTCTTACAAAGTGATTCATCCTGGTTTGATTGGAACGACGAAGAAGCTGTGCTATTCCCAAACTGGGAAACTGGAATCACCTGATTTGAAAGTGGGATAACTTCTTCATCCCAACTCCTATGAGATTTATTCAACTTCCTGGTGATTCTCCACCACTTTATGTATCCAAATCAAGCTTCTTACAAAGTGATTCATCCTGGTTTGATTGGAACGACGAAGAAGCTGTGCTATTCCCAAACTGGGAAACTGGAATCACCTGATTTGAAAGTGGGATAACTTCTTCATGCCAACTCCTATGAGATTTATTCAACTTCCTGGTGATTCTCCACCACTTTATGTATCCAAATCAAGCTTCTTACAAAGTGATTCATCCTGGTTTGATTGGAACGACGAAGAAGCTGTGCTATTCCCAAACTGGGAAACTGGAATCACCTGATTTGAAAGTGGGATAACTTCTTCATGCCAACTCCTATGAGATTTATTCAACTTCCTGGTGATTCTCCACCACTTTATGTATCCAAATCAAGCTTCTTACAAAGTGATTCATCCTGGTTTGATTGGAACGACGAAGAAGCTGTGCTATTCCCAAACTGGGAAACTGGAATCACCTGATTTGAAAGTGGGATAACTTCTTCATGCCAACTCCTATGAGATTTATTCAACTTCCTGGTGATTCTCCACCACTTTATGTATCCAAATCAAGCTTCTTACAAAGTGATTCATCCTGGTTTGATTGGAACGACGAAGAAGCTGTGCTATTCCCAAACTGGGAAACTGGAATCACCTGATTTGAAAGTGGGATAACTTCTTCATGCCAACTCCTATGAGATTTATTCAACTTCCTGGTGATTCTCCACCACTTTATGTATCCAAATCAAGCTTCTTACAAAGTGATTCATCCTGGTTTGATTGGAACGACGAAGAAGCTGTGCTATTCCCAAACTGGGAAACTGGAATCACCTGATTTGAAAGTGGGATAACTTCTTCATGCCAACTCCTATGAGATTTATTCAACTTCCTGGTGATTCTCCACCACTTTATGTATCCAAATCAAGCTTCTTACAAAGTGATTCATCCTGGTTTGATTGGAACGACGAAGAAGCTGTGCTATTCCCAAACTGGGAAACTGGAATCACCTGATTTGAAAGTGGGATAACTTCTTCATGCCAACTCCTATGAGATTTATTCAACTTCCTGGTGATTCTCCACCACTTTATGTATCCAAATCAAGCTTCTTACAAAGTGATTCATCCTGGTTTGATTGGAACGACGAAGAAGCTGTGCTATTCCCAAACTGGGAAACTGGAATCACCTGATTTGAAAGTGGGATAACTTCTTCATGCCAACTCCTATGAGATTTATTCAACTTCCTGGTGATTCTCCACCACTTTATGTATCCAAATCAAGCTTCTTACAAAGTGATTCATCCTGGTTTGATTGGAACGACGAAGAAGCTGTGCTATTCCCAAACTGGGAAACTGGAATCACCTGATTTGAAAGTGGGATAACTTCTTCATCCCAACTCCTATGAGATTTATTCAACTTCCTGGTGATTCTCCACCACTTTATGTATCCAAATCAAGCTTCTTACAAAGTGATTCATCCTGGTTTGATTGGAACGACGAAGAAGCTGTGCTATTCCCAAACTGGGAAACTGGAATCACCTGATTTGAAAGTGGGATAACTTCTTCATGCCAACTCCTATGAGATTTATTCAACTTCCTGGTGATTCTCCACCACTTTATGTATCCAAATCAAGCTTCTTACAAAGTGATTCATCCTGGTTTGATTGGAACGACGAAGAAGCTGTGCTATTCCCAAACTGGGAAACTGGAATCACCTGATTTGAAAGTGGGATAACTTCTTCATGCCAACTCCTATGAGATTTATTCAACTTCCTGGTGATTCTCCACCACTTTATGTATCCAAATCAAGCTTCTTACAAAGTGATTCATCCTGGTTTGATTGGAACGACGAAGAAGCTGTGCTATTCCCAAACTGGGAAACTGGAATCACCTGATTTGAAAGTGGGATAACTTCTTCATGCCAACTCCTATGAGATTTATTCAACTTCCTGGTGATTCTCCACCACTTTATGTATCCAAATCAAGCTTCTTACAAAGTGATTCATCCTGGTTTGATTGGAACGACGAAGAAGCTGTGCTATTCCCAAACTGGGAAACTGGAATCACCTGATTTGAAAGTGGGATAACTTCTTCATGCCAACTCCTATGAGATTTATTCAACTTCCTGGTGATTCTCCACCACTTTATGTATCCAAATCAAGCTTCTTACAAAGTGATTCATCCTGGTTTGATTGGAACGACGAAGAAGCTGTGCTATTCCCAAACTGGGAAACTGGAATCACCTGATTTGAAAGTGGGATAACTTCTTCATCCCAACTCCTATGAGATTTATTCAACTTCCTGGTGATTCTCCACCACTTTATGTATCCAAATCAAGCTTCTTACAAAGTGATTCATCCTGGTTTGATTGGAACGACGAAGAAGCTGTGCTATTCCCAAACTGGGAAACTGGAATCACCTGATTTGAAAGTGGGATAACTTCTTCATGCCAACTCCTATGAGATTTATTCAACTTCCTGGTGATTCTCCACCACTTTATGTATCCAAATCAAGCTTCTTACAAAGTGATTCATCCTGGTTTGATTGGAACGACGAAGAAGCTGTGCTATTCCCAAACTGGGAAACTGGAATCACCTGATTTGAAAGTGGGATAACTTCTTCATGCCAACTCCTATGAGATTTATTCAACTTCCTGGTGATTCTCCACCACTTTATGTATCCAAATCAAGCTTCTTACAAAGTGATTCATCCTGGTTTGATTGGAACGACGAAGAAGCTGTGCTATTCCCAAACTGGGAAACTGGAATCACCTGATTTGAAAGTGGGATAACTTCTTCATGCCAACTCCTATGAGATTTATTCAACTTCCTGGTGATTCTCCACCACTTTATGTATCCAAATCAAGCTTCTTACAAAGTGATTCATCCTGGTTTGATTGGAACGACGAAGAAGCTGTGCTATTCCCAAACTGGGAAACTGGAATCACCTGATTTGAAAGTGGGATAACTTCTTCATGCCAACTCCTATGAGATTTATTCAACTTCCTGGTGATTCTCCACCACTTTATGTATCCAAATCAAGCTTCTTACAAAGTGATTCATCCTGGTTTGATTGGAACGACGAAGAAGCTGTGCTATTCCCAAACTGGGAAACTGGAATCACCTGATTTGAAAGTGGGATAACTTCTTCATGCCAACTCCTATGAGATTTATTCAACTTCCTGGTGATTCTCCACCACTTTATGTATCCAAATCAAGCTTCTTACAAAGTGATTCATCCTGGTTTGATTGGAACGACGAAGAAGCTGTGCTATTCCCAAACTGGGAAACTGGAATCACCTGATTTGAAAGTGGGATAACTTCTTCATGCCAACTCCTATGAGATTTATTCAACTTCCTGGTGATTCTCCACCACTTTATGTATCCAAATCAAGCTTCTTACAAAGTGATTCATCCTGGTTTGATTGGAACGACGAAGAAGCTGTGCTATTCCCAAACTGGGAAACTGGAATCACCTGATTTGAAAGTGGGATAACTTCTTCATGCCAACTCCTATGAGATTTATTCAACTTCCTGGTGATTCTCCACCACTTTATGTATCCAAATCAAGCTTCTTACAAAGTGATTCATCCTGGTTTGATTGGAACGACGAAGAAGCTGTGCTATTCCCAAACTGGGAAACTGGAATCACCTGATTTGAAAGTGGGATAACTTCTTCATGCCAACTCCTATGAGATTTATTCAACTTCCTGGTGATTCTCCACCACTTTATGTATCCAAATCAAGCTTCTTACAAAGTGATTCATCCTGGTTTGATTGGAACGACGAAGAAGCTGTGCTATTCCCAAACTGGGAAACTGGAATCACCTGATTTGAAAGTGGGATAACTTCTTCATGCCAACTCCTATGAGATTTATTCAACTTCCTGGTGATTCTCCACCACTTTATGTATCCAAATCAAGCTTCTTACAAAGTGATTCATCCTGGTTTGATTGGAACGACGAAGAAGCTGTGCTATTCCCAAACTGGGAAACTGGAATCACCTGATTTGAAAGTGGGATAACTTCTTCATGCCAACTCCTATGAGATTTATTCAACTTCCTGGTGATTCTCCACCACTTTATGTATCCAAATCAAGCTTCTTACAAAGTGATTCATCCTGGTTTGATTGGAACGACGAAGAAGCTGTGCTATTCCCAAACTGGGAAACTGGAATCACCTGATTTGAAAGTGGGATAACTTCTTCATGCCAACTCCTATGAGATTTATTCAACTTCCTGGTGATTCTCCACCACTTTATGTATCCAAATCAAGCTTCTCACAAAGTGATTCATCCTGGTTTGATTGGAACGACGAAGAAGCTGTGCTATTCCCAAACTGGGAAACTGGAATCACCTGATTTGAAAGTGGGATAACTTCTTCATGCCAACTCCTATGAGATTTATTCAACTTCCTGGTGATTCTCCACCACTTTATGTATCCAAATCAAGCTTCTTACAAAGTGATTCATCCTGGTTTGATTGGAACGACGAAGAAGCTGTGCTATTCCCAAACTGGGAAACTGGAATCACCTGATTTGAAAGTGGGATAACTTCTTCATGCCAACTCCTATGAGATTTATTCAACTTCCTGGTGATTCTCCACCACTTTATGTATCCAAATCAAGCTTCTTACAAAGTGATTCATCCTGGTTTGATTGGAACGACGAAGAAGCTGTGCTATTCCCAAACTGGGAAACTGGAATCACCTGATTTGAAAGTGGGATAACTTCTTCATGCCAACTCCTATGAGATTTATTCAACTTCCTGGTGATTCTCCACCACTTTATGTATCCAAATCAAGCTTCTTACAAAGTGATTCATCCTGGTTTGATTGGAACGACGAAGAAGCTGTGCTATTCCCAAACTGGGAAACTGGAATCACCTGATTTGAAAGTGGGATAACTTCTTCATCCCAACTCCTATGAGATTTATTCAACTTCCTGGTGATTCTCCACCACTTTATGTATCCAAATCAAGCTTCTTACAAAGTGATTCATCCTGGTTTGATTGGAACGACGAAGAAGCTGTGCTATTCCCAAACTGGGAAACTGGAATCACCTGATTTGAAAGTGGGATAACTTCTTCATGCCAACTCCTATGAGATTTATTCAACTTCCTGGTGATTCTCCACCACTTTATGTATCCAAATCAAGCTTCTTACAAAGTGATTCATCCTGGTTTGATTGGAACGACGAAGAAGCTGTGCTATTCCCAAACTGGGAAACTGGAATCACCTGATTTGAAAGTGGGATAACTTCTTCATGCCAACTCCTATGAGATTTATTCAACTTCCTGGTGATTCTCCACCACTTTATGTATCCAAATCAAGCTTCTTACAAAGTGATTCATCCTGGTTTGATTGGAACGACGAAGAAGCTGTGCTATTCCCAAACTGGGAAACTGGAATCACCTGATTTGAAAGTGGGATAACTTCTTCATGCCAACTCCTATGAGATTTATTCAACTTCCTGGTGATTCTCCACCACTTTATGTATCCAAATCAAGCTTCTTACAAAGTGATTCATCCTGGTTTGATTGGAACGACGAAGAAGCTGTGCTATTCCCAAACTGGGAAACTGGAATCACCTGATTTGAAAGTGGGATAACTTCTTCATGCCAACTCCTATGAGATTTATTCAACTTCCTGGTGATTCTCCACCACTTTATGTATCCAAATCAAGCTTCTTACAAAGTGATTCATCCTGGTTTGATTGGAACGACGAAGAAGCTGTGCTATTCCCAAACTGGGAAACTGGAATCACCTGATTTGAAAGTGGGATAACTTCTTCATGCCAACTCCTATGAGATTTATTCAACTTCCTGGTGATTCTCCACCACTTTATGTATCCAAATCAAGCTTCTTACAAAGTGATTCATCCTGGTTTGATTGGAACGACGAAGAAGCTGTGCTATTCCCAAACTGGGAAACTGGAATCACCTGATTTGAAAGTGGGATAACTTCTTCATGCCAACTCCTATGAGATTTATTCAACTTCCTGGTGATTCTCCACCACTTTATGTATCCAAATCAAGCTTCTTACAAAGTGATTCATCCTGGTTTGATTGGAACGACGAAGAAGCTGTGCTATTCCCAAACTGGGAAACTGGAATCACCTGATTTGAAAGTGGGATAACTTCTTCATGCCAACTCCTATGAGATTTATTCAACTTCCTGGTGATTCTCCACCACTTTATGTATCCAAATCAAGCTTCTTACAAAGTGATTCATCCTGGTTTGATTGGAACGACGAAGAAGCTGTGCTATTCCCAAACTGGGAAACTGGAATCACCTGATTTGAAAGTGGGATAACTTCTTCATGCCAACTCCTATGAGATTTATTCAACTTCCTGGTGATTCTCCACCACTTTATGTATCCAAATCAAGCTTCTTACAAAGTGATTCATCCTGGTTTGATTGGAACGACGAAGAAGCTGTGCTATTCCCAAACTGGGAAACTGGAATCACCTGATTTGAAAGTGGGATAACTTCTTCATGCCAACTCCTATGAGATTTATTCAACTTCCTGGTGATTCTCCACCACTTTATGTATCCAAATCAAGCTTCTTACAAAGTGATTCATCCTGGTTTGATTGGAACGACGAAGAAGCTGTGCTATTCCCAAACTGGGAAACTGGAATCACCTGATTTGAAAGTGGGATAACTTCTTCATCCCAACTCCTATGAGATTTATTCAACTTCCTGGTGATTCTCCACCACTTTATGTATCCAAATCAAGCTTCTTACAAAGTGATTCATCCTGGTTTGATTGGAACGACGAAGAAGCTGAAGATAAAGTAATGTTGAGATGAGGAGATGAAGAGTTGATACATGGATAGATGAAGGGATTTGGAGCAGGTAGTAACTTTGGAGATTTACCACAGTAACTTTATTGTTACTGTGGTAACTAAGTTAAAAGACTTGAGAAGTTACCTTGCATCCATTTGGAGAGTGGAACACGACATGGGAGTCTGGATAAGCAAGGAGGAGTTTGGATAAGGTCTGGTCAAGGGAAGAGAGCTTTAGACAGGCTGGCACCAGCTGGAAAGCTAAAGCAAGATGCCCAAGCATGTGAGGAACCTTATTGGCTGGTTTGAATGAGGCATCTTTGACTACACATGCTTCTTATCCTAACTAGACTGAACCATCACGAAAATATGTATCTCTTATCTATATATGTTGTAAACTCTCTCATTAATCAAGCTAATGGAGTTTTGAGTCTCTCTCTCTCTTGTTCTTAATCTCCAATCTCTTTAATTCTCAGATTAAACTTAATCACTCTTTAAATCACTAAATCTAATATGGTATCAGAGCCAGGTTGCTTTAAAAGGAGAGAGTGATTTCGTGGTTCCAAATGTTCTTGAGTGTTCTTGAGTGTTCTTGAGAGTTCTTGAGATTTTTCAAGAGCTAGATCCTTTAAAAGTCAAGTTTGTGTCTGTTGGTGTTTCTTTTGGAGAGTCAGCTTCAAGGGAGTCTCTTTAGGTGTTTGACAAGGTCAGAAGAGGGGTCTAGCTTGTGGTTAAGCTTGGCGTGTGAGATTAGAAGCAGTTGAGTGAAGATCTAGGCTAAAGAAGATGGAGCTGCTTCAATCTGGTACAACAAGGTGTGAAGAGAAGAAAGAGAGAGGGAATGAGTGGGGGTGGTTCTCACAGATGAAAACAACTCTGAAAAGGTGTGGAGTTTGGAGAAACCATGAGAAGGAAGAGTCTTTGAAGGGTAAAGCTGCTGAGAAAGATCAGACAGCAAGAGAAACAAGTGGAGATTGCTTTAGTCTTGAAGAAAGTACACTGCTTGAGAAGATTGAAGATGTTTATGAGGACAAGATCAGTCTTAGGAGAGTGTATGAAGTCAAGAAGGTGATTAGTGAAGTTAAACCAGGAAGAGAAGGGTTTAATAACCATGTGAGGAAGCTACAACATTTGTGGGTTGAACTACAAGGGTTGAGATCCCATGTGGATGGGGATACTACACAAGAGCAAGCGATGGTGCTGAAGCTCTTGGCGAGTATGGAGTCATCATATGGGTGGCTGGTGGAGATGGTTCTAAGAGGGGAACAGCTTCCGGAAATGGAAGAGGTCTGTGTGCTTATAAGAAGGGCGTATGGGATAATGAGAGATGATGAGAGGCTAACCATGAGTAGGAGTGAGAGCTCATGGAAGCCAACTGGGAGTAGGAGTGAGAGCTTCCAGAAGCTAACCATGAGTAGGAGTGAGAGCTCATGGAGGCTAACCGGGAGTAGGAGTGAGGGCTTCCGGAAGAGGAGGAGGTGCAGAATGCTATCCAAAGCTTCTATCAACATAGGAAAGGGTAGAAAGAGAGTTGTGGGAGAGTGTTCTTACTCAGCCTACATGGGGGAATCAGTAGAAGACAGTGGGGTGTTAAAAGAGCAGGAGAAAGGGAGTGGAGCTGATGATCGCATCACCAGGAAGGAATGGAGAGTGTTCATGGAACAAGTACAAGCCTTAGCAGCAAGCAGGAAGCAGGCTATACAATCCGGAGCTTCTAAACCCATTGTGATTGATTCTGGAGCAAGTCATCATATGATCAGTGATAGGAGGCTTATAAGTGAGATCAAGGCTGCAACAGGGAGTGTTATGATAGCTAATGGTGCCATGATCCCAATAGAAGGAGTGGGAAAGCTAAAACTGTTTGAGAAGGACACGGCTGCCTTCTACATGCCTCAGTTCACTTCAAATCTATTATCTGTGAAGAAAGCTACCATTGATCTTGATTGTCAAGTAGTATTCAGACCTGATGAAGTTGAGTTTCAAGATTTGAAGACTGGGAGAGTCATTGGCAGAGGAGACAGCAAGAATCAGCTATACCACCTCGACTTGGCTAAGACCTCTAATCCCTTTGATTCTATTTGCTTGAGTAGTACTGCTGAGAAGATTGATAGTATTACTTGGCATGCTAGATTAGGACATCCTCATGCTCGTGCCATTGAATTGATAATCCCTAATATGTCATTCAATCACTTGAATTGTGAAGCATGCATATTAGGAAAGCATTGTAGGACTGTTTTCCCAACATCTGAGACTACTTATGAGCATTGCTTTGATCTAGTTCACTCGGATGTGTGGACCGCTCCATGCATGTCTAGAGACAGCCATAAATACTTTGTGACATTCATTGATGAGAAGTCTAAGTATACATGGCTCACATTGCTTCCATCTAAAGATAGGGTGCTAGAAGCTTTTATGAACTTCCAAGCATATGTATCTAATCAATACAATGCCACTGTGAAGGTACTGAGATCAGACAACGGAGGTGAATACATCAGCAATGCCTTTAAGAGTCATCTAGCCAAGCATGGGATTGTGCATCAGACCAGTTGTCCCTACACACCACAGCAGAATGGTGTAGCTGAGAGGAAGAATAGGCACTTGATGGAGGTTGCTAGGTCGATGATGTTTCATGCAAATGTCCCAAAACGTTTTTGGGGAGATGCTGTACAGACTGCTTGCTATCTCATCAACCGAGTCCCAACCAAGATACTGAAGAATCTGTCTCCATTTGAGGTGCTGAATAAGAGCAAGCCTTTTATTGATCACCTACGAGTATTTGGGTGTGTATGCTATGTCATGACTCCAGGAGAACAGAGAAACAAGCTGGAGGCAAAGAGTACTAAGGCTATGTTCATTGGATACTCTATCACTCAGAAGGGATACAAGTGCTATGATCCTGAAGCAAGGAGAGTGATGGTATCTAGAGAAGTGAAGTTTATTGAATCAAAAGGGTATTATGAAGAAAAGGAGTGGGAAAATCTGAAGGATTTGTCTCAAGCTCCATCTGATAGAGCAACAACACTGAGGGTGATGTTGGAGAAGCTAGGGATAGGGTTATCCCAGGATCAGGAATCTGGAAGAAGAGAGTCTTCCAATCCGACTAGTGAAGCTGAAAGAGCAACTCCTCTTGATCATGAGAGGGGGAATGGAACTGAATCTCATGAGCAAGTGCAAAATCAAGAAGATTCAGGCCAGCATAATCAAGAGGTGACACAGGAAGTAGAGACTGGTGCTCAGTCTAGTGGAGATGGGCAAAGAGAGTCTACTGGCTCAGATGAGAGTGGAGAGTGGGAAGGAGATCCTAATGGTTCAAATGAGAGTGGTGCTCAATCAAGTGAAGATGGGCAAGAGCCACAAGAAGAACAAGTTCAGGAGCTAAGGAGGAGCACAAGGGTGAAGAGAGATGCTTCCAACTGGGTAAACACGAGAGTGTACTACAATGCCCAGGCTGTGGAGCATCCTTCTCAAGCTATGTGTTCCTTTGCAGAGTTTCCGGACGAGCATACAGCCTTCACAGTAAGCTTGGATGAGAGCTATATTCCAAGGACATATGAAGAAGCTATGGCTTTAAAGGAGTGGAGAGATTCAGTTGCTGATGAGTCCGGAGCCATGATTAAGAATGAAACATGGTATGAGAGTGAGCTGCCTAAAGGGAAGAAGGCAGTGACTAGTAAATGGGTGTTCACAATCAAGTTTCATCCTGATGGAGAATAGAGAGGCGCAAGTCTAGGTTGGTGGCAAGAGGATTTACTCAGACATATGGTGAGGACTATGTTGAGACCTTTGCTCCTGTGGCTAAACTTCATACTATCAGGATTGTATTATCTTTAGCTGTGAATCTTGAGTGGGATTTGTGGCAAATGGATGTGAAGAATGCATTCCTTCAAGGAGAGTTGGAAGATGAAGTATACATGCATCCACCACCAGGTCTTGAACATCTAGTAAAGAAGGGTAATGTGTTGAGGTTGAGGAAAGCTATCTATGGTCTCAAGCAGTCTCCAAGGGCGTGGTACAACAAGTTGAGTACTACACTGAATGGGAGAGGGTTCAGAAAGTCAGAATTGGATCACACTCTCTTTACCCTAACCACCTCATCTGGTATTGTGGTGTTGCTTGTGTATGTGGATGATATCATCATCACAGGCAGTGATAAGGAAGGCATCAAGGCTACAAAGGAGTATCTCAAGGCAAGCTTTGAGATTAAAGACTTGGGGGAAATGAAGTATTTTCTTGGGATTGAGATATGCAGATCAAAGGAAGGATTGTTTATGTCCCAAAGGAAGTATGTGATTGATCTCTTGAAGGGAGCAGATGCCTATGGAGGAAAGACAGCCAAGATGCCAATGGAGGATGGTTACAAGGTTCCACGTGAGGGGGAGATTGAGGATAGCAAGCCGTTCCATGATCCTAAGCTATATAGGAAGCTGGTGGGGAAGTTGATTTATCTTACCATTACTAGACCTGATGTGTGTTTTGCGGTGAATCAAGTCAGTCAACACATGCAAGTTCCTAAGGAGCACCATTGGCGGATGGTGGAAAGGATCTTGATGTATCTGAATGGAACTACTGGTCTTGGAGTATGGATGGGATGTAACAAGAGTACTGAGGTTGTAGGCTACTGTGATGCAGATTGGGCTGGAGACCGAGCAGACAGAAGATCAACCACAGGCTATTGTACATTCATTGGTGGTAACTTGGTCACTTGGAAGAGTAAGAAGCAGAAGGTAGTGTCTTGCTCCAGTGCTGAGGCCGAGTATAGAGCAATGCTGAAGCTTACAAATGAGCTAGTGTGGATAAAAGGGATTTTGAAGCATCTGGAGATTATTCAAGCAACGCCAATGACAATGCATTGTGATAATCAAGCAGCTATCCACATTGCATCTAATTCTGTGTTCCATGAGAGAACAAAGCACATTGAGGTTGATTGTCACAAGGTGAGGCAGATGATGATTCTTGGGGTGATTCTACCTTGTTATACTCGGAGTGAGGATCAGTTAGCAGATGTGTTCACAAAGGCAGCAAGGCAAAAGACAATGGAGTCCATACACATCAGGTTAGGACTCATTGATCTCTCGCCTAAGGACTAGTCTATACACTCTCCTGATCATGTGATCTCTACTCTTTCCTCATTAAGGTTTTGTCCCAATGGGTTTTCCTTAATGAGGTTTTAATGAGGGAGATCTCATGGTTCTTCCAAGCTTGACTTGTTTCACATGGTCAAGCTTGAGGGGGAGTGTTGAGATAAGAGAATAAAGTGTTGAGATGAGGAGATGAAGAGTTGATACATGGATAGATGAAGGGATTTGGAGCAGGTAGTAACTTTGGAGATTTACCACAGTAACTTTATTGTTACTGTGGTAACTAAGTTAAAAGACTTGAGAAGTTACCTTGCATCCATTTGGAGAGTGGAACACGACAGGGGAGTCTGGATAAGCAAGGAGGAGTTTGGATAAGGTCTGGTCAAGGGAAGAGAGCTTTAGACAGGCTGGCACCAGCTGGAAAGCTAAAGCAAGATGCCCAAGCATGTGAGGAACCTTATTGGCTGGTTTGAATGAGGCATCTTTGACTACACATGCTTCTTATCCTAACTAGACTGAACCATCACGAAAATATGTATCTCTTATCTATATATGTTGTAAACTCTCTCATTAATCAAGCTAATGGAGTTTTGAGTCTCTCTCTCTCTTGTTCTTAATCTCCAATCTCTTTAATTCTCAGATTAAACTTCATCACTCTTTAAATCACTAAATCTAATATGCGATTCCCAAACAGGGAAACTGGAATCACCTGATTTGAAAGTGGGATAACTTCTTCATGCCAACTCCTATGAGATTTATCCAACTTCCTGGTGATTCTCCACCACTTTATGTATCCAAATCAAGCTTCTTACAAAGTGATTCATCCTGGTTTGATTGGAACGACGAAGAAGCTGTGCTATTCCCAAACTGGGAAACTGGAATCACCTGATTTGAAAGTGGGATAACTTCTTCATCCCAACTCCTATGAGATTTATTCAACTTCCTGGTGATTCTCCACCACTTTATGTATCCAAATCAAGCTTCTTACAAAGTGATTCATCCTGGTTTGATTGGAACGACGAAGAAGCTGTGCTATTCCCAAACTGGGAAACTGGAATCACCTGATTTGAAAGTGGGATAACTTCTTCATGCCAACTCCTATGAGATTTATTCAACTTCCTGGTGATTCTCCACCACTTTATGTATCCAAATCAAGCTTCTTACAAAGTGATTCATCCTGGTTTGATTGGAACGACGAAGAAGCTGTGCTATTCCCAAACTGGGAAACTGGAATCACCTGATTTGAAAGTGGGATAACTTCTTCATCCCAACTCCTATGAGATTTATTCAACTTCCTGGTGATTCTCCACCACTTTATGTATCCAAATCAAGCTTCTTACAAAGTGATTCATCCTGGTTTGATTGGAACGACGAAGAAGCTGTGCTATTCCCAAACTGGGAAACTGGAATCACCTGATTTGAAAGTGGGATAACTTCTTCATCCCAACTCCTATGAGATTTATTCAACTTCCTGGTGATTCTCCACCACTTTATGTATCCAAATCAAGCTTCTTACAAAGTGATTCATCCTGGTTTGATTGGAACGACGAAGAAGCTGTGCTATTCCCAAACTGGGAAACTGGAATCACCTGATTTGAAAGTGGGATAACTTCTTCATGCCAACTCCTATGAGATTTATTCAACTTCCTGGTGATTCTCCACCACTTTATGTATCCAAATCAAGCTTCTTACAAAGTGATTCATCCTGGTTTGATTGGAACGACGAAGAAGCTGTGCTATTCCCAAACTGGGAAACTGGAATCACCTGATTTGAAAGTGGGATAACTTCTTCATCCAACTCCTATGAGATTTATTCAACTTCCTGGTGATTCTCCACCACTTTATGTATCCAAATCAAGCTTCTTACAAAGTGATTCATCCTGGTTTGATTGGAACGACGAAGAAGCTGTGCTATTCCCAAACTGGGAAACTGGAATCACCTGATTTGAAAGTGGGATAACTTCTTCATGCCAACTCCTATGAGATTTATTCAACTTCCTGGTGATTCTCCACCACTTTATGTATCCAAATCAAGCTTCTTACAAAGTGATTCATCCTGGTTTGATTGGAACGACGAAGAAGCTGTGCTATTCCCAAACTGGGAAACTGGAATCACCTGATTTGAAAGTGGGATAACTTCTTCATCCCAACTCCTATGAGATTTATTCAACTTCCTGGTGATTCTCCACCACTTTATGTATCCAAATCAAGCTTCTTACAAAGTGATTCATCCTGGTTTGATTGGAACGACGAAGAAGCTGTGCTATTCCCAAACTGGGAAACTGGAATCACCTGATTTGAAAGTGGGATAACTTCTTCATGCCAACTCCTATGAGATTTATTCAACTTCCTGGTGATTCTCCACCACTTTATGTATCCAAATCAAGCTTCTTACAAAGTGATTCATCCTGGTTTGATTGGAACGACGAAGAAGCTGTGCTATTCCCAAACTGGGAAACTGGAATCACCTGATTTGAAAGTGGGATAACTTCTTCATGCCAACTCCTATGAGATTTATTCAACTTCCTGGTGATTCTCCACCACTTTATGTATCCAAATCAAGCTTCTTACAAAGTGATTCATCCTGGTTTGATTGGAACGACGAAGAAGCTGTGCTATTCCCAAACTGGGAAACTGGAATCACCTGATTTGAAAGTGGGATAACTTCTTCATCCCAACTCCTATGAGATTTATTCAACTTCCTGGTGATTCTCCACCACTTTATGTATCCAAATCAAGCTTCTTACAAAGTGATTCATCCTGGTTTGATTGGAACGACGAAGAAGCTGTGCTATTCCCAAACTGGGAAACTGGAATCACCTGATTTGAAAGTGGGATAACTTCTTCATGCCAACTCCTATGAGATTTATTCAACTTCCTGGTGATTCTCCACCACTTTATGTATCCAAATCAAGCTTCTTACAAAGTGATTCATCCTGGTTTGATTGGAACGACGAAGAAGCTGTGCTATTCCCAAACTGGGAAACTGGAATCACCTGATTTGAAAGTGGGATAACTTCTTCATCCCAACTCCTATGAGATTTATTCAACTTCCTGGTGATTCTCCACCACTTTATGTATCCAAATCAAGCTTCTTACAAAGTGATTCATCCTGGTTTGATTGGAACGACGAAGAAGCTGTGCTATTCCCAAACTGGGAAACTGGAATCACCTGATTTGAAAGTGGGATAACTTCTTCATGCCAACTCCTATGAGATTTATTCAACTTCCTGGTGATTCTCCACCACTTTATGTATCCAAATCAAGCTTTTCACAAAGTGATTCATCCTGGTTTGATTGGAACGACGAAGAAGCTGTGCTATTCCCAAACTGGGAAACTGGAATCACCTGATTTGAAAGTGGGATAACTTCTTCATCCCAACTCCTATGAGATTTATTCAACTTCCTGGTGATTCTCCACCACTTTATGTATCCAAATCAAGCTTCTTACAAAGTGATTCATCCTGGTTTGATTGGAACGACGAAGAAGCTGTGCTATTCCCAAACTGGGAAACTGGAATCACCTGATTTGAAAGTGGGATAACTTCTTCATGCCAACTCCTATGAGATTTATTCAACTTCCTGGTGATTCTCCACCACTTTATGTATCCAAATCAAGCTTCTTACAAAGTGATTCATCCTGGTTTGATTGGAACGACGAAGAAGCTGTGCTATTCCCAAACTGGGAAACTGGAATCACCTGATTTGAAAGTGGGATAACTTCTTCATGCCAACTCCTATGAGATTTATTCAACTTCCTGGTGATTCTCCACCACTTTATGTATCCAAATCAAGCTTCTTACAAAGTGATTCATCCTGGTTTGATTGGAACGACGAAGAAGCTGTGCTATTCCCAAACTGGGAAACTGGAATCACCTGATTTGAAAGTGGGATAACTTCTTCATGCCAACTCCTATGAGATTTATTCAACTTCCTGGTGATTCTCCACCACTTTATGTATCCAAATCAAGCTTCTTCACAAAGTGATTCATCCTGGTTTGATTGGAACGACGAAGAAGCTGTGCTATTCCCAAACTGGGAAACTGGAATCACCTGATTTGAAAGTGGGATAACTTCTTCATGCCAACTCCTATGAGATTTATTCAACTTCCTGGTGATTCTCCACCACTTTATGTATCCAAATCAAGCTTCTTACAAAGTGATTCATCCTGGTTTGATTGGAACGACGAAGAAGCTGTGCTATTCCCAAACTGGGAAACTGGAATCACCTGATTTGAAAGTGGGATAACTTCTTCATCCCAACTCCTATGAGATTTATTCAACTTCCTGGTGATTCTCCACCACTTTATGTATCCAAATCAAGCTTCTCACAAAGTGATTCATCCTGGTTTGATTGGAACGACGAAGAAGCTGTGCTATTCCCAAACTGGGAAACTGGAATCACCTGATTTGAAAGTGGGATAACTTCTTCATGCCAACTCCTATGAGATTTATTCAACTTCCTGGTGATTCTCCACCACTTTATGTATCCAAATCAAGCTTCTCACAAAGTGATTCATCCTGGTTTGATTGGAACGACGAAGAAGCTGTGCTATTCCCAAACTGGGAAACTGGAATCACCTGATTTGAAAGTGGGATAACTTCTTCATCCCAACTCCTATGAGATTTATTCAACTTCCTGGTGATTCTCCACCACTTTATGTATCCAAATCAAGCTTCTTACAAAGTGATTCATCCTGGTTTGATTGGAACGACGAAGAAGCTGTGCTATTCCCAAACTGGGAAACTGGAATCACCTGATTTGAAAGTGGGATAACTTCTTCATCCCAACTCCTATGAGATTTATTCAACTTCCTGGTGATTCTCCACCACTTTATGTATCCAAATCAAGCTTCTTACAAAGTGATTCATCCTGGTTTGATTGGAACGACGAAGAAGCTGTGCTATTCCCAAACTGGGAAACTGGAATCACCTGATTTGAAAGTGGGATAACTTCTTCATGCCAACTCCTATGAGATTTATTCAACTTCCTGGTGATTCTCCACCACTTTATGTATCCAAATCAAGCTTCTCACAAAGTGATTCATCCTGGTTTGATTGGAACGACGAAGAAGCTGTGCTATTCCCAAACTGGGAAACTGGAATCACCTGATTTGAAAGTGGGATAACTTCTTCATGCCAACTCCTATGAGATTTATTCAACTTCCTGGTGATTCTCCACCACTTTATGTATCCAAATCAAGCTTCTTACAAAGTGATTCATCCTGGTTTGATTGGAACGACGAAGAAGCTGTGCTATTCCCAAACTGGGAAACTGGAATCACCTGATTTGAAAGTGGGATAACTTCTTCATCCAACTCCTATGAGATTTATTCAACTTCCTGGTGATTCTCCACCACTTTATGTATCCAAATCAAGCTTCTTACAAAGTGATTCATCCTGGTTTGATTGGAACGACGAAGAAGCTGTGCTATTCCCAAACTGGGAAACTGGAATCACCTGATTTGAAAGTGGGATAACTTCTTCATCCCAACTCCTATGAGATTTATTCAACTTCCTGGTGATTCTCCACCACTTTATGTATCCAAATCAAGCTTCTCACAAAGTGATTCATCCTGGTTTGATTGGAACGACGAAGAAGCTGTGCTATTCCCAAACTGGGAAACTGGAATCACCTGATTTGAAAGTGGGATAACTTCTTCATCCAACTCCTATGAGATTTATTCAACTTCCTGGTGATTCTCCACCACTTTATGTATCCAAATCAAGCTTCTTACAAAGTGATTCATCCTGGTTTGATTGGAACGACGAAGAAGCTGTGCTATTCCCAAACTGGGAAACTGGAATCACCTGATTTGAAAGTGGGATAACTTCTTCATCCCAACTCCTATGAGATTTATTCAACTTCCTGGTGATTCTCCACCACTTTATGTATCCAAATCAAGCTTCTCACAAAGTGATTCATCCTGGTTTGATTGGAACGACGAAGAAGCTGTGCTATTCCCAAACTGGGAAACTGGAATCACCTGATTTGAAAGTGGGATAACTTCTTCATGCCAACTCCTATGAGATTTATTCAACTTCCTGGTGATTCTCCACCACTTTATGTATCCAAATCAAGCTTCTTACAAAGTGATTCATCCTGGTTTGATTGGAACGACGAAGAAGCTGTGCTATTCCCAAACTGGGAAACTGGAATCACCTGATTTGAAAGTGGGATAACTTCTTCATGCCAACTCCTATGAGATTTATTCAACTTCCTGGTGATTCTCCACCACTTTATGTATCCAAATCAAGCTTCTCACAAAGTGATTCATCCTGGTTTGATTGGAACGACGAAGAAGCTGTGCTATTCCCAAACTGGGAAACTGGAATCACCTGATTTGAAAGTGGGATAACTTCTTCATCCCAACTCCTATGAGATTTATTCAACTTCCTGGTGATTCTCCACCACTTTATGTATCCAAATCAAGCTTCTCACAAAGTGATTCATCCTGGTTTGATTGGAACGACGAAGAAGCTGTGCTATTCCCAAACTGGGAAACTGGAATCACCTGATTTGAAAGTGGGATAACTTCTTCATCCCAACTCCTATGAGATTTATTCAACTTCCTGGTGATTCTCCACCACTTTATGTATCCAAATCAAGCTTCTCACAAAGTGATTCATCCTGGTTTGATTGGAACGACGAAGAAGCTGTGCTATTCCCAAACTGGGAAACTGGAATCACCTGATTTGAAAGTGGGATAACTTCTTCATCCCAACTCCTATGAGATTTATTCAACTTCCTGGTGATTCTCCACCACTTTATGTATCCAAATCAAGCTTCTCACAAAGTGATTCATCCTGGTTTGATTGGAACGACGAAGAAGCTGTGCTATTCCCAAACTGGGAAACTGGAATCACCTGATTTGAAAGTGGGATAACTTCTTCATCCCAACTCCTATGAGATTTATTCAACTTCCTGGTGATTCTCCACCACTTTATGTATCCAAATCAAGCTTCTCACAAAGTGATTCATCCTGGTTTGATTGGAACGACGAAGAAGCTGTGCTATTCCCAAACTGGGAAACTGGAATCACCTGATTTGAAAGTGGGATAACTTCTTCATCCCAACTCCTATGAGATTTATTCAACTTCCTGGTGATTCTCCACCACTTTATGTATCCAAATCAAGCTTCTCACAAAGTGATTCATCCTGGTTTGATTGGAACGACGAAGAAGCTGTGCTATTCCCAAACTGGGAAACTGGAATCACCTGATTTGAAAGTGGGATAACTTCTTCATCCCAACTCCTATGAGATTTATTCAACTTCCTGGTGATTCTCCACCACTTTATGTATCCAAATCAAGCTTCTCACAAAGTGATTCATCCTGGTTTGATTGGAACGACGAAGAAGCTGTGCTATTCCCAAACTGGGAAACTGGAATCACCTGATTTGAAAGTGGGATAACTTCTTCATCCCAACTCCTATGAGATTTATTCAACTTCCTGGTGATTCTCCACCACTTTATGTATCCAAATCAAGCTTCTCACAAAGTGATTCATCCTGGTTTGATTGGAACGACGAAGAAGCTGTGCTATTCCCAAACTGGGAAACTGGAATCACCTGATTTGAAAGTGGGATAACTTCTTCATCCCAACTCCTATGAGATTTATTCAACTTCCTGGTGATTCTCCACCACTTTATGTATCCAAATCAAGCTTCTCACAAAGTGATTCATCCTGGTTTGATTGGAACGACGAAGAAGCTGTGCTATTCCCAAACTGGGAAACTGGAATCACCTGATTTGAAAGTGGGATAACTTCTTCATCCCAACTCCTATGAGATTTATTCAACTTCCTGGTGATTCTCCACCACTTTATGTATCCAAATCAAGCTTCTCACAAAGTGATTCATCCTGGTTTGATTGGAACGACGAAGAAGCTGTGCTATTCCCAAACTGGGAAACTGGAATCACCTGATTTGAAAGTGGGATAACTTCTTCATCCCAACTCCTATGAGATTTATTCAACTTCCTGGTGATTCTCCACCACTTTATGTATCCAAATCAAGCTTCTCACAAAGTGATTCATCCTGGTTTGATTGGAACGACGAAGAAGCTGTGCTATTCCCAAACTGGGAAACTGGAATCACCTGATTTGAAAGTGGGATAACTTCTTCATCCCAACTCCTATGAGATTTATTCAACTTCCTGGTGATTCTCCACCACTTTATGTATCCAAATCAAGCTTCTCACAAAGTGATTCATCCTGGTTTGATTGGAACGACGAAGAAGCTGTGCTATTCCCAAACTGGGAAACTGGAATCACCTGATTTGAAAGTGGGATAACTTCTTCATCCCAACTCCTATGAGATTTATTCAACTTCCTGGTGATTCTCCACCACTTTATGTATCCAAATCAAGCTTCTCACAAAGTGATTCATCCTGGTTTGATTGGAACGACGAAGAAGCTGTGCTATTCCCAAACTGGGAAACTGGAATCACCTGATTTGAAAGTGGGATAACTTCTTCATCCCAACTCCTATGAGATTTATTCAACTTCCTGGTGATTCTCCACCACTTTATGTATCCAAATCAAGCTTCTCACAAAGTGATTCATCCTGGTTTGATTGGAACGACGAAGAAGCTGTGCTATTCCCAAACTGGGAAACTGGAATCACCTGATTTGAAAGTGGGATAACTTCTTCATCCCAACTCCTATGAGATTTATTCAACTTCCTGGTGATTCTCCACCACTTTATGTATCCAAATCAAGCTTCTCACAAAGTGATTCATCCTGGTTTGATTGGAACGACGAAGAAGCTGTGCTATTCCCAAACTGGGAAACTGGAATCACCTGATTTGAAAGTGGGATAACTTCTTCATCCCAACTCCTATGAGATTTATTCAACTTCCTGGTGATTCTCCACCACTTTATGTATCCAAATCAAGCTTCTCACAAAGTGATTCATCCTGGTTTGATTGGAACGACGAAGAAGCTGTGCTATTCCCAAACTGGGAAACTGGAATCACCTGATTTGAAAGTGGGATAACTTCTTCATCCCAACTCCTATGAGATTTATTCAACTTCCTGGTGATTCTCCACCACTTTATGTATCCAAATCAAGCTTCTCACAAAGTGATTCATCCTGGTTTGATTGGAACGACGAAGAAGCTGTGCTATTCCCAAACTGGGAAACTGGAATCACCTGATTTGAAAGTGGGATAACTTCTTCATCCCAACTCCTATGAGATTTATTCAACTTCCTGGTGATTCTCCACCACTTTATGTATCCAAATCAAGCTTCTCACAAAGTGATTCATCCTGGTTTGATTGGAACGACGAAGAAGCTGTGCTATTCCCAAACTGGGAAACTGGAATCACCTGATTTGAAAGTGGGATAACTTCTTCATCCCAACTCCTATGAGATTTATTCAACTTCCTGGTGATTCTCCACCACTTTATGTATCCAAATCAAGCTTCTCACAAAGTGATTCATCCTGGTTTGATTGGAACGACGAAGAAGCTGTGCTATTCCCAAACTGGGAAACTGGAATCACCTGATTTGAAAGTGGGATAACTTCTTCATCCCAACTCCTATGAGATTTATTCAACTTCCTGGTGATTCTCCACCACTTTATGTATCCAAATCAAGCTTCTCACAAAGTGATTCATCCTGGTTTGATTGGAACGACGAAGAAGCTGTGCTATTCCCAAACTGGGAAACTGGAATCACCTGATTTGAAAGTGGGATAACTTCTTCATCCCAACTCCTATGAGATTTATTCAACTTCCTGGTGATTCTCCACCACTTTATGTATCCAAATCAAGCTTCTCACAAAGTGATTCATCCTGGTTTGATTGGAACGACGAAGAAGCTGTGCTATTCCCAAACTGGGAAACTGGAATCACCTGATTTGAAAGTGGGATAACTTCTTCATCCCAACTCCTATGAGATTTATTCAACTTCCTGGTGATTCTCCACCACTTTATGTATCCAAATCAAGCTTCTCACAAAGTGATTCATCCTGGTTTGATTGGAACGACGAAGAAGCTGTGCTATTCCCAAACTGGGAAACTGGAATCACCTGATTTGAAAGTGGGATAACTTCTTCATCCCAACTCCTATGAGATTTATTCAACTTCCTGGTGATTCTCCACCACTTTATGTATCCAAATCAAGCTTCTCACAAAGTGATTCATCCTGGTTTGATTGGAACGACGAAGAAGCTGTGCTATTCCCAAACTGGGAAACTGGAATCACCTGATTTGAAAGTGGGATAACTTCTTCATCCCAACTCCTATGAGATTTATTCAACTTCCTGGTGATTCTCCACCACTTTATGTATCCAAATCAAGCTTCTCACAAAGTGATTCATCCTGGTTTGATTGGAACGACGAAGAAGCTGTGCTATTCCCAAACTGGGAAACTGGAATCACCTGATTTGAAAGTGGGATAACTTCTTCATCCCAACTCCTATGAGATTTATTCAACTTCCTGGTGATTCTCCACCACTTTATGTATCCAAATCAAGCTTCTCACAAAGTGATTCATCCTGGTTTGATTGGAACGACGAAGAAGCTGTCCTATTCCCAAACTGGGAAACTGGAATCACCTGATTTGAAAGTGGGATAACTTCTTCATCCCAACTCCTATGAGATTTATTCAACTTCCTGGTGATTCTCCACCACTTTATGTATCCAAATCAAGCTTCTCACAAAGTGATTCATCCTGGTTTGATTGGAACGACGAAGAAGCTGTCCTATTCCCAAACTGGGAAACTGGAATCACCTGATTTGAAAGTGGGATAACTTCTTCATCCCAACTCCTATGAGATTTATTCAACTTCCTGGTGATTCTCCACCACTTTATGTATCCAAATCAAGCTTCTCACAAAGTGATTCATCCTGGTTTGATTGGAACGACGAAGAAGCTGTGCTATTCCCAAACTGGGAAACTGGAATCACCTGATTTGAAAGTGGGATAACTTCTTCATCCCAACTCCTATGAGATTTATTCAACTTCCTGGTGATTCTCCACCACTTTATGTATCCAAATCAAGCTTCTCACAAAGTGATTCATCCTGGTTTGATTGGAACGACGAAGAAGCTGTGCTATTCCCAAACTGGGAAACTGGAATCACCTGATTTGAAAGTGGGATAACTTCTTCATCCCAACTCCTATGAGATTTATTCAACTTCCTGGTGATTCTCCACCACTTTATGTATCCAAATCAAGCTTCTCACAAAGTGATTCATCCTGGTTTGATTGGAACGACGAAGAAGCTGTGCTATTCCCAAACTGGGAAACTGGAATCACCTGATTTGAAAGTGGGATAACTTCTTCATCCCAACTCCTATGAGATTTATTCAACTTCCTGGTGATTCTCCACCACTTTATGTATCCAAATCAAGCTTCTCACAAAGTGATTCATCCTGGTTTGATTGGAACGACGAAGAAGCTGTCCTATTCCCAAACTGGGAAACTGGAATCACCTGATTTGAAAGTGGGATAACTTCTTCATCCCAACTCCTATGAGATTTATTCAACTTCCTGGTGATTCTCCACCACTTTATGTATCCAAATCAAGCTTCTCACAAAGTGATTCATCCTGGTTTGATTGGAACGACGAAGAAGCTGTCCTATTCCCAAACTGGGAAACTGGAATCACCTGATTTGAAAGTGGGATAACTTCTTCATCCCAACTCCTATGAGATTTATTCAACTTCCTGGTGATTCTCCACCACTTTATGTATCCAAATCAAGCTTCTCACAAAGTGATTCATCCTGGTTTGATTGGAACGACGAAGAAGCTGTCCTATTCCCAAACTGGGAAACTGGAATCACCTGATTTGAAAGTGGGATAACTTCTTCATCCCAACTCCTATGAGATTTATTCAACTTCCTGGTGATTCTCCACCACTTTATGTATCCAAATCAAGCTTCTCACAAAGTGATTCATCCTGGTTTGATTGGAACGACGAAGAAGCTGTGCTATTCCCAAACTGGGAAACTGGAATCACCTGATTTGAAAGTGGGATAACTTCTTCATCCCAACTCCTATGAGATTTATTCAACTTCCTGGTGATTCTCCACCACTTTATGTATCCAAATCAAGCTTCTCACAAAGTGATTCATCCTGGTTTGATTGGAACGACGAAGAAGCTGTCTATTCCCAAACTGGGAAACTGGAATCACCTGATTTGAAAGTGGGATAACTTCTTCATCCCAACTCCTATGAGATTTATTCAACTTCCTGGTGATTCTCCACCACTTTATGTATCCAAATCAAGCTTCTCACAAAGTGATTCATCCTGGTTTGATTGGAACGACGAAGAAGCTGTGCTATTCCCAAACTGGGAAACTGGAATCACCTGATTTGAAAGTGGGATAACTTCTTCATCCCAACTCCTATGAGATTTATTCAACTTCCTGGTGATTCTCCACCACTTTATGTATCCAAATCAAGCTTCTCACAAAGTGATTCATCCTGGTTTGATTGGAACGACGAAGAAGCTGTGCTATTCCCAAACTGGGAAACTGGAATCACCTGATTTGAAAGTGGGATAACTTCTTCATCCCAACTCCTATGAGA
Organism: Brassica napus; assembly: GCF_020379485.1. NCBI lineage: Eukaryota > Viridiplantae > Streptophyta > Magnoliopsida > Brassicales > Brassicaceae > Brassica > Brassica napus. The sequence continues at coordinate 237,820 of NW_026015657.1, forward strand.
TTTATTCAACTTCCTGGTGATTCTCCACCACTTTATGTATCCAAATCAAGCTTCTCACAAAGTGATTCATCCTGGTTTGATTGGAACGACGAAGAAGCTGTGCTATTCCCAAACTGGGAAACTGGAATCACCTGATTTGAAAGTGGGATAACTTCTTCATCCCAACTCCTATGAGATTTATTCAACTTCCTGGTGATTCTCCACCACTTTATGTATCCAAATCAAGCTTCTCACAAAGTGATTCATCCTGGTTTGATTGGAACGACGAAGAAGCTGTGCTATTCCCAAACTGGGAAACTGGAATCACCTGATTTGAAAGTGGGATAACTTCTTCATCCCAACTCCTATGAGATTTATTCAACTTCCTGGTGATTCTCCACCACTTTATGTATCCAAATCAAGCTTCTCACAAAGTGATTCATCCTGGTTTGATTGGAACGACGAAGAAGCTGTGCTATTCCCAAACTGGGAAACTGGAATCACCTGATTTGAAAGTGGGATAACTTCTTCATCCCAACTCCTATGAGATTTATTCAACTTCCTGGTGATTCTCCACCACTTTATGTATCCAAATCAAGCTTCTCACAAAGTGATTCATCCTGGTTTGATTGGAACGACGAAGAAGCTGTGCTATTCCCAAACTGGGAAACTGGAATCACCTGATTTGAAAGTGGGATAACTTCTTCATCCCAACTCCTATGAGATTTATTCAACTTCCTGGTGATTCTCCACCACTTTATGTATCCAAATCAAGCTTCTCACAAAGTGATTCATCCTGGTTTGATTGGAACGACGAAGAAGCTGTCCTATTCCCAAACTGGGAAACTGGAATCACCTGATTTGAAAGTGGGATAACTTCTTCATCCCAACTCCTATGAGATTTATTCAACTTCCTGGTGATTCTCCACCACTTTATGTATCCAAATCAAGCTTCTCACAAAGTGATTCATCCTGGTTTGATTGGAACGACGAAGAAGCTGTGCTATTCCCAAACTGGGAAACTGGAATCACCTGATTTGAAAGTGGGATAACTTCTTCATCCCAACTCCTATGAGATTTATTCAACTTCCTGGTGATTCTCCACCACTTTATGTATCCAAATCAAGCTTCTCACAAAGTGATTCATCCTGGTTTGATTGGAACGACGAAGAAGCTGTGCTATTCCCAAACTGGGAAACTGGAATCACCTGATTTGAAAGTGGGATAACTTCTTCATCCCAACTCCTATGAGATTTATTCAACTTCCTGGTGATTCTCCACCACTTTATGTATCCAAATCAAGCTTCTCACAAAGTGATTCATCCTGGTTTGATTGGAACGACGAAGAAGCTGTGCTATTCCCAAACTGGGAAACTGGAATCACCTGATTTGAAAGTGGGATAACTTCTTCATCCCAACTCCTATGAGATTTATTCAACTTCCTGGTGATTCTCCACCACTTTATGTATCCAAATCAAGCTTCTCACAAAGTGATTCATCCTGGTTTGATTGGAACGACGAAGAAGCTGTGCTATTCCCAAACTGGGAAACTGGAATCACCTGATTTGAAAGTGGGATAACTTCTTCATCCCAACTCCTATGAGATTTATTCAACTTCCTGGTGATTCTCCACCACTTTATGTATCCAAATCAAGCTTCTCACAAAGTGATTCATCCTGGTTTGATTGGAACGACGAAGAAGCTGTCCTATTCCCAAACTGGGAAACTGGAATCACCTGATTTGAAAGTGGGATAACTTCTTCATCCCAACTCCTATGAGATTTATTCAACTTCCTGGTGATTCTCCACCACTTTATGTATCCAAATCAAGCTTCTCACAAAGTGATTCATCCTGGTTTGATTGGAACGACGAAGAAGCTGTCCTATTCCCAAACTGGGAAACTGGAATCACCTGATTTGAAAGTGGGATAACTTCTTCATCCCAACTCCTATGAGATTTATTCAACTTCCTGGTGATTCTCCACCACTTTATGTATCCAAATCAAGCTTCTCACAAAGTGATTCATCCTGGTTTGATTGGAACGACGAAGAAGCTGTCCTATTCCCAAACTGGGAAACTGGAATCACCTGATTTGAAAGTGGGATAACTTCTTCATCCCAACTCCTATGAGATTTATTCAACTTCCTGGTGATTCTCCACCACTTTATGTATCCAAATCAAGCTTCTCACAAAGTGATTCATCCTGGTTTGATTGGAACGACGAAGAAGCTGTGCTATTCCCAAACTGGGAAACTGGAATCACCTGATTTGAAAGTGGGATAACTTCTTCATCCCAACTCCTATGAGATTTATTCAACTTCCTGGTGATTCTCCACCACTTTATGTATCCAAATCAAGCTTCTCACAAAGTGATTCATCCTGGTTTGATTGGAACGACGAAGAAGCTGTGCTATTCCCAAACTGGGAAACTGGAATCACCTGATTTGAAAGTGGGATAACTTCTTCATCCCAACTCCTATGAGATTTATTCAACTTCCTGGTGATTCTCCACCACTTTATGTATCCAAATCAAGCTTCTCACAAAGTGATTCATCCTGGTTTGATTGGAACGACGAAGAAGCTGTCCTATTCCCAAACTGGGAAACTGGAATCACCTGATTTGAAAGTGGGATAACTTCTTCATCCCAACTCCTATGAGATTTATTCAACTTCCTGGTGATTCTCCACCACTTTATGTATCCAAATCAAGCTTCTCACAAAGTGATTCATCCTGGTTTGATTGGAACGACGAAGAAGCTGTCCTATTCCCAAACTGGGAAACTGGAATCACCTGATTTGAAAGTGGGATAACTTCTTCATCCCAACTCCTATGAGATTTATTCAACTTCCTGGTGATTCTCCACCACTTTATGTATCCAAATCAAGCTTCTCACAAAGTGATTCATCCTGGTTTGATTGGAACGACGAAGAAGCTGTCCTATTCCCAAACTGGGAAACTGGAATCACCTGATTTGAAAGTGGGATAACTTCTTCATCCCAACTCCTATGAGATTTATTCAACTTCCTGGTGATTCTCCACCACTTTATGTATCCAAATCAAGCTTCTCACAAAGTGATTCATCCTGGTTTGATTGGAACGACGAAGAAGCTGTGCTATTCCCAAACTGGGAAACTGGAATCACCTGATTTGAAAGTGGGATAACTTCTTCATCCCAACTCCTATGAGATTTATTCAACTTCCTGGTGATTCTCCACCACTTTATGTATCCAAATCAAGCTTCTCACAAAGTGATTCATCCTGGTTTGATTGGAACGACGAAGAAGCTGTCCTATTCCCAAACTGGGAAACTGGAATCACCTGATTTGAAAGTGGGATAACTTCTTCATCCCAACTCCTATGAGATTTATTCAACTTCCTGGTGATTCTCCACCACTTTATGTATCCAAATCAAGCTTCTCACAAAGTGATTCATCCTGGTTTGATTGGAACGACGAAGAAGCTGTCCTATTCCCAAACTGGGAAACTGGAATCACCTGATTTGAAAGTGGGATAACTTCTTCATCCCAACTCCTATGAGATTTATTCAACTTCCTGGTGATTCTCCACCACTTTATGTATCCAAATCAAGCTTCTCACAAAGTGATTCATCCTGGTTTGATTGGAACGACGAAGAAGCTGTGCTATTCCCAAACTGGGAAACTGGAATCACCTGATTTGAAAGTGGGATAACTTCTTCATCCCAACTCCTATGAGATTTATTCAACTTCCTGGTGATTCTCCACCACTTTATGTATCCAAATCAAGCTTCTCACAAAGTGATTCATCCTGGTTTGATTGGAACGACGAAGAAGCTGTCCTATTCCCAAACTGGGAAACTGGAATCACCTGATTTGAAAGTGGGATAACTTCTTCATCCCAACTCCTATGAGATTTATTCAACTTCCTGGTGATTCTCCACCACTTTATGTATCCAAATCAAGCTTCTCACAAAGTGATTCATCCTGGTTTGATTGGAACGACGAAGAAGCTGTCCTATTCCCAAACTGGGAAACTGGAATCACCTGATTTGAAAGTGGGATAACTTCTTCTTGCCAACTCCTATGAGATTTATTCAACTTCCTGGTGATTCTCCACCACTTTATGTATCCAAATCAAGCTTCTCACAAAGTGATTCATCCTGGTTTGATTGGAACGACGAAGAAGCTGTCCTATTCCCAAACTGGGAAACTGGAATCACCTGATTTGAAAGTGAACTTCTTCATCCCAACTCCTATGAGATTTATTCAACTTCCTGGTGATTCTCCACCACTTTATGTTGACATGAAGCAATAAAGAGAGGAGAATGAAGTAAGAAGCAAGAGGGGAACAATTACATCCGGATCAAGCAATCACTCAACTTACCTTGCTAGACAAGTCTGTCCGTACAAGACAACCCTACCTTGGAGAGCAAGACATAAGAGTGACTGATGTAGAAGAGAAGAAGGCAAGAAGAATGTTTGGAATCGCCTAAGGGAAGTGGGGAACCGTTGAGAGTGCAGGTCACGGGTCTGGTTAAGGATTCAAAGTCTTCCCACCCGTTAGGACCTGTCACTATCCAGGACCACTTTGCCCATCTCTCCTCTGTCTTAACTTCTTTGTTTATTGTTTTCTTAATGTCGACATCTTGCTGTATGAATTCTATAAATGGGTTGTTCCCATAAACAAATCATTCAAGGGAAAAGAGTTCTCTATTATTCTCTTTGTCAATCTCTCTCTCTCTCTCACGGTTCAACCTAGTTCTTCTCTAATCTCTTCACAAATCTTCCTTAAACTCTCACATAAATCCTATAAAACTCTCATGGTATCAGAGCAGCTGTGCTCTTGAGACCTAAATCTCTTTTTCTTCCGCGAACTCTCTGTGTTTTATTTCTATTTTTGGCAAAGTTCATCCTGTTCTTGAGGTGTTCTTCAATCTCATTTCCAGAATTTGCCAAAAGTAGCAAAGTTCATCCAAAACTTTCGTTTCTCTTTCTCTCTTGATGGATACCTCCGAGAACCCAAAGATGGTAATGATACCAGTTACTCTCAAGGGTCCTAACTACCTGACATGGGCAAGACTTGCCAAAACAGCTCTCGGAGGCAGAGGTCTTTGGGAGATTGTTGAAGAAGGCCGCCCCACCAAGAAGACTGTCCTAGGAGAGGATGGCAAAGAAGTGGTGGTTGCGGATGCTGGGGATAAGAAGAAAGGTCAGGAGGACCTCATGGTGTTGTCTATCATCCAGAATAGCCTCGCCCCTTCTCTCCAAGAGGCTTATGCATTCTGTGAAACTTCCAAGGAGCTGTGGGATACTCTCAAGAAGGTGTATGCCAACAAATCCAACATCAGCAAGGTGTATGAAGTAAAAGGAGCAATCAATTCTCTAAGTCAAGAGGACACAGACTTTGATGCTCATTTTGGGAAGTTCCGGTCTCTATGGGCTGAGCTAGAGATGCTCAGACCCGCAACAGTTGATCCGGATGTTCTACATGAAAGAAGGGAGCAAGATAAGGTCTTTGCCTTGCTGCTCACTCTCAACCCAGGGTATGATGACCTTATTAGGCACATACTGAGGAACAAGGAGCTTCCATCTCTAGATGAAGTGTGTGCTGAGATTCAGAAGGAGCACGGCTCAGTGGGTCTCTTTAAGAGAAAGGGAGAGCTAGTGATGGCCAATCAAGCTGAAGGAGCCGAGAGCAAACCTGCCGGAGTAGCCAACAAAGGGTACTACAAGCCGGAGGAAAAGAAAGTGTGGGTGTGTGATCATTGCAAGAGGAAGGGTCACGGCAAGGACAAGTGCTGGATACTTCACCCACACCTCAAACCGGCTAAGTTCAAGACTGATGGTCGGGCAAACTACTCAGGTGATGTAGGAGAAGCTTCCACGGCCTACCGCACTCATGAGGGCAAGGGAAACCAGGATGAGTCCATCAAGAAATCTGACATTGAGGCACTCATCAAAGCTCTCAAGGAGTCTGGTAAAACTCTTGGTTCCTCCCTTAGTGCATCATATCAATTGCCTAGGAGTTTATTCACGGCGTTTCAAGTTGCTCATGAATCTGATAGAGTTAAACCCTTAGTCATAGACTCAGGAGCCTCTCATCACATGATTAGTGATTTAAATTTGATTAAAAATATCACTCCTGCAGTAGGAAATGTTATGATAGCTGATGGTAACAAGGTTCCAATTAAAGGCATAGGGGAACTTAAATTATTTGAGAAAGAATCCAAAGCTTTCTACATGCCTAGTTTCACTTCTAATCTATTATCTGTGAAAAGGGTGACCAATGACTTGAATTGCAATGTTATATTTACGCCTGATGATGTCTACTTTCAGGATATTGACTCATGTAGGTTGCTTGGCAAAGGTGTGAGCAAGGGAAACCTGTACTTGCTAGAAGACACTAAGCTTGCATCCGATCTATCTGTTGCTTTCAATTCAAGTTTTAATTTCCCTAAAGATGTAATGTGGCATGCTAGATTAGGACATCCTCATTCTCGTGCCTTGAACATCATGTTGCCTAGTATTTCATTCCAGCAAGATTGTGAAGCTTGTATCTTAGGAAAACATTGCAAAACTGTATTTCCCAAGTCTAGTACAATCTATGAACACTGCTTTGATTTAATCCACTCGGATGTATGGACAGCTCCATGTCTTTCTAGAGAACATCACAAGTATTTTGTGACCTTTATTGATGAGAAATCCAAGTACACATGGATCACTCTCTTACAATCAAAGGATAGGGTCTTAGATGCATTTATAAACTTTGAAACATATGTCTCTAACCATTATAATGCCAAAGTTAAGATTTTGAGATCAGATAATGGAGGAGAGTACACCAGCAATGCATTCAAAGCTCATCTAGCCAAACAAGGTGTGATTCATCAAACCAGCTGTCCATACACTCCCCAACAAAATGGTGTGGCCGAGAGGAAGAACAGGCATCTCATGGAGGTCACTAGGAGCATGATGTTCCATACTAGTGTCCCAAAGAGCTTTTGGGGTGATGCGGTCCTAACTGCATGCTACCTGATCAACCGCATTCCTACCAGAGTTCTACAAGACTGCTCTCCATTTGAGGTATTGAACAAAGCTAAACCATCTATTGATCATATGCGTGTGTTTGGGTGCCTTTGTTTTGTTTTGAAACCAGGAGAACTGAGGAACAAACTGGAGGCTAAGAGCACAAGAGCTATGTTCATTGGGTATTCACCAAACCAGAAGGGCTATAAGTGCTATGAACCAGAGACTAGGAGAGTCTTGGTATCTAGAGATGTGAAGTTTGTAGAAACCAGAGGGTACTACAACAACAAGGATTGGAATGAGCTGGAGAACTTGTCTCAATCCGCATCAGATAGAGCAGCCAATCTCAGACAAGTCATGAGGAGACTTGGGGTCAGCTTACCTATGGAAGAGCCGGGACAAGCAGGATCAGATAATGTGGGAGGATCAAGCCGGTCTGAAGAGCAAACCGAGACAACTACAGATGAAGTTGAGATCCAAGAAGCTGCTCCCCTTGATCCTGAGGGGGGAAATCAGGGTGAACCACCTGTATCTGAGGAAGTTCATGATCAAGAAGAGCACCATGACCAAGAGGAGGAAGTGGAGGATCAGAATCAGAACTTGGAAGGTGGAGAAGGCACTCAGAATGAAAATGATCAGCCAGTACTTAGGAGAAGTACTAGGATCAAGAAGCCGGCTTCAAACTGGAACAACACCAGAGTCTACTTCAATGCAGAGGCAGTAGCTCACCCACCCAGTGGCGTGTGCTCCCTAGCTCACTATCCAGAAGAACATCAAGCCTTTGTGGGCTCATTGGATCAGGAATGGATACCAAGAACATATGCAGAAGCTATGGAAGATGATGAATGGAGGGAATCAGTGAATGATGAAATGGGAGCCATGGAGAGGAACAACACCTGGTATGAGACAGAGCTTCCAAAAGGAAAGAAAGCCGTGACCAGCAGACTCATACACACTATCAAGTATCTTGCAAATGGAAAGCCAGAAAGAAAAAAGACCAGATTGGTAGCAAGAGGATACACACAAGTTTATGGAGAAGACTATCTAGACACCTTTGCACCAGTGGCCAAGCTTCACACAATCCGGATTATCCTTTCATTGGCAGTAAATCAAGAGTGGGATCTTTGGCAAATGGATGTGAAGAATGCCTTCTTGCAAGGTGAACTAGAAGATGAGGTATATATGAGACCACCGCCGGGAATGGAAGAGATGGTGAAACCAGGGAATGTACTCAGACTCAGAAAAGCCATATATGGTTTGAAACAATCACCAAGAGCTTGGTATCACAAGCTGAGCACTACACTGAATGGGAGAGGCTTTGTGAAGTCTCAAGCGGATCACACACTCTTCACTCTCACCAGCAAGCAAGGGATTGTTGTGATTCTAGTCTATGTGGATGATATCATCATCACTGGTTGTGACAAGGAGGGGATCAGTTCAACCAAGACCTTTCTTAAAGCCGCATTTGATATCAAAGACCTAGGAGAACTGAAGTACTTCCTCGGCATTGAGATGTGCAGATCAAAGGAAGGATTGTTCATGTCCCAAAGAAAGTATACCCTGGACATCTTAAAGGAGGCAGGAGATCTTGGAGGAAGACAAGCCAAGACACCACTTGAAGAAGGTTACAAGGTATTGCGAGAGGGGGAGTATGAAGATACTCCATTTGAAGATGTCAAACAATATAGACGGATGGTTGGGAAGCTGATCTATCTAACCATCACTCGGCCAGATGTGTGCTTTGCAGTTAATCAAGTAAGCCAACATATGCAAACTCCCAAGGTTCATCACTGGAACATGGTGGAGAGGATACTAAGATACTTGAGAGAGGCACCAGGTCAGGGTGTATGGATGGCTTGCAACAAGAACACTGAGGTGATAGGATACTGTGATGCAGATTGGGCTGGGGACAGAATAGACAGAAGATCAACCACCGGCTATTGTACATTCATTGGAGGAAATCTGGTCACTTGGAAGAGCAAGAAACAGAAGGTAGTGTCTTGCTCTAGTGCAGAAGCAGAGTACAGATCAATGAGGAAGCTAACCAGTGAGCTTATCTGGATAAAAGGGCTTCTAGGCGACTTGGGAATTGAGATCAAAACTCCCATGACCATGCATTGTGACAACCAAGCCGCAATACACATTGCATCCAACTCAGTCTTCCATGAGAGGACAAAACACATAGAAGTGGACTGCCACAAGGTAAGACAAGCAGTAGAGCAGCAAGTGATTCTCCCATGTTATACAAGAAGTGAGGATCAGCTGGCTGACATCTTCACCAAGGCGGCCAGTAGCAAAGTTTGTGAGTCCATTCTTCCAAGACTTGGACTCATAAACCTCCCATGTCAATAATCCCCTCACCATGGAGTATTCTACTCTTTTTCCTTTGCTTGGTTTTTATCCCAAGTGGTTTTTCCAAGTAAAGGTTTTAATGAGGGAATGCTTCATGGTTTCCAAGCTTGACAATCACCACTGTCAAGCTTGAGGGGGAGTGTTGACATGAAGCAATAAAGAGAGGAGAATGAAGTAAGAAGCAAGAGGGGAACAATTACATCCGGATCAAGCAATCACTCAACTTACCTTGCTAGACAAGTCTGTCCGTACAAGACAACCCTACCTTGGAGAGCAAGACATAAGAGTGACTGATGTAGAAGAGAAGAAGGCAAGAAGAATGTTTGGAATCGCCTAAGGGAAGTGGGGAACCGTTGAGAGTGCAGGTCACGGGTCTGGTTAAGGATTCAAAGTCTTCCCACCCGTTAGGACCTGTCACTATCCAGGACCACTTTGCCCATCTCTCCTCTGTCTTAACTTCTTTGTTTATTGTTTTCTTAATGTCGACATCTTGCTGTATGAATTCTATAAATGGGTTGTTCCCATAAACAAATCATTCAAGGGAAAAGAGTTCTCTATTATTCTCTTTGTCAATCTCTCTCTCTCTCTCACGGTTCAACCTAGTTCTTCTCTAATCTCTTCACAAATCTTCCTTAAACTCTCACATAAATCCTATAAAACTATTACTTTATGTATCCAAATTAAGCTTCTCACAAAGTGATTCATCCTGGTTTGATTGGAACGACGATGAAGCTGTGCTATTCCCAAACTGGGAAACTGGAATCACCTGATTTGAATGTGGGATAACTTCTTCTTGCCAACTCCTATGAGATTAATTCAACTTCCTGGTGATTCTCCACCACTTTATGTATCCAAATCAAGCTTCTCACAAAGTGATTCATCCCGGTTTGATTGGAACGACGATGAAGCTGTGCTATTCCCAAACTGGGAAACTGGAATCACCTGATTTGAAAGGGGAATAACTTCTTCATCCCAACTCCTATGAGATTTATTCAACTTCCTGGTGATTCTCCACCACTTTATGTATCCAAATCAAGCTTCTCACAAAGTGATTCATCCTGGTTTGATTGGAACGACGAAGAAGCTGTCCTATTCCCAAACTGGGAAACTGGAATCACCTGATTTGAAAGTGGGATAACTTCTTCTTTCCAACTCCTATGAGATTTATAAAACTTCCTGGTGATTCTCCACCACTTTATGTACCCAAATCAAGCTTCTCACAAAGTGATTCATCCTGGTTTGATTGGAACGACGAAGAAGCTGTCCTATTCCCAAACTGGGAAACTGGAATCACCTGATTTGAAAGTGGGATAACTTCTTCTTGCCAACTCCTATGAGATTTATTCAACTTCCTGGTGATTCTCCACCACTTTATGTATCCAAATCAAGCTTCTCACAAAGTGATTCATCCTGGTTTGATTGGAACGACGAAGAAGCTGTCCTATTCCCAAACTGGGAAACTGGAATCACCTGATTTGAAAGTGGGATAACTTCTTCTTGACAACTCCTATGAGATTTATTCAACTTCCTGGTGATTCTCCACCACTTTATGTATCCAAATCAAGCTTCTCACAAAGTGATTCATCCTGGTTTGATTGGAACGACGAAGAAGCTGTCCTATTCCCAAACTGGGAAACTGGAATCACCTGATTTGAAAGTGAGATAACTTCTTCATCCCAACTCCTATGAGATTTATTTAACTTCCTGGTTATTCTCCACCACTTTATGTATCAAAATAAAGCTTCTCACAAAGTGATTCATCCTGGTTTGATTGGAACGACGAAGAAGCTGTCCTATTCCCAAACTGGGAAACTGGAATCACCTGATTTGAATGTGGGATAACTTCTTCTTGCCAACTCCTATGAGATTAATTCAACTTCCTGGTGATTCTCCTGTTGAGATGAGCTGAGGAATATGAGGAGAGTTGTTCAGGGTTGAAGAGGTTGTGATGTGGAGAAGAGGAGAAGGATCGGCCTTAGGGAGAACCGTCCGTACCGGTCCGTACAGGTCCGTACCATGGCCGTACGGCCGTACAGACGGTATCGACCAAGCGGTAAAGAAATGTTACCGCGAGAAGAAGTTCACGGTCTGATCATGTTTTGCCTTGACCAAAGAAGGCATATGACCGTTTATGGATAGAGGAAGAGCGTCTCTACAGGCTGGCACAGGCTGGAAGGATAAGGTTCACTTTTAGCATAGTGACCACGCGTGTGGAGAGGCTCATTGGTCCGGTTCAAATTAAAGGCTCCCTTAGACTTGACCTCACATGCTTAGTCTCTTCTTAAACCCTAGTATCACCTCCTATATATTGTAAACACTCTCTCATTAATAATGCATGCGAGTTATGTTACTCTCTCTCTAGTCTCTCTCTCTTGTTCATCATGGATCATACTTAATCTCCCCATTTCTCTCACAATCTCTTCTAAACCTCTCTTAATCTCTTACCAAATCTCTCTTAATCTCTCAATACCTATTCTACTCTCTAATCTCATATGGTATCAGAGCCAGGTTGGCTTTGGTATTGAGAGATCCTTGTTCCTTTCTTTACATTTGCGAGTTTGTTCTTGTGTGTTAAAGAAGAGGAGATGGAGACGACCAACTTTAGCAAACTGGTGACGGTTCCGGTTGCACTGAAGGGAGGCTCGAACTACTTGATGTGGTCCCAGTTGGTGAGGACTACCATTGGAAGGCTAGGGTTGTGGAACCACATCACAGATGATGGTCCGGAGCCAGTGGCCAAAGAAGATGAAGAAGAAGGCGACGGGAAGACTCTTGCGGTAGCTGAAGCAAAGAGATGGGTCCAAGAGGATTTGATGGTGCTGTCTGTGCTCCATGCCTCCCTGGAGCTCCCCATACTTGAAGCTTACGTGCACTTTGAGACTCCTAAGCGCCTTTGGGACATGCTCCATAAGAGGTATGGAAACAAGTCCAACATAAGCCGGGTGTTTGATCTGAAGCAAACCATCAGTGTCTTGAGGCAAGATGGAGAAGATCTCACCAAGCACATGGGGAAGTTTGGAGCTTTGTGGTCCGAACTTGAGAGTCTTAGACCCAACACAACTGATGAGGAATCGCTCATTGAGAGGAGAGAGCAAGATCAGGTGTTTGGGCTATTGATGACTCTAGATGAAAGCTACCAGGATGTGATCAAGCATATCCTGAGATCACCTACTCTCCCATCCATGGAGGAGGTATGCGCTCAACTTCAGAAGGAGGAAGGCTCTCTTGGGTTGTTTGGAGGCAAGAAGGGAATGTCCACGGCTCATAAAGCAGAAGAGGCGCAAGCAAACAAGGCAGCGTACCGTGGAGATGGAAGGAAGTATGAGAAGTATGAGGGAAGCTGTGAGCATTGCAAGCGGCAGGGGCATAAGAAGAGTCAGTGCTGGATCCTACATCCACACCTCAGGCCTAGCAAGTTCAACAAGGATAGAGAAGCTAAGGCTCACCTTTCTGCTGAAGCAAGTGGTGCCGGCTCATCAGGGGCTAGTCCAAATGTCAAGGCGGGTGAAAGTGAAGGCAGAGCTCTAACTTCTCAGGAGGTGATCACCAAGGCTGACTTTGAGGCTTTCATCCGAGCCCTCAAGGAGTCTGGTAAAATGCTAGGCAACACTCTTGGATACTCATACTCTGCTCATACATTACCTAGTATCTCTGATAAACTGTTAGACATTTTTAAAATCTCATGTACTGCCACTGCTCATACTAGCATAACTGATAGATTGTTAGGAGTAGTTAAGAGCCTGAAAGCTGAAAATGAAACATCTAGAACCAAGACTGCTAGGAGCTTGCATAAACCATTGATAATTGACTCTGGTGCATCTCATCACATGATTAGTGATAACAATCTGATAAAAGACATAGAACCTGCCCTTGGACATGTTATGATTGCAAATGGAGATAGAATTCCCATTAGGGGCATTGGTAAACTGAACTTGTTTAATAAGGATTCAAAAGCTTTTTACATGCCTGAGTTCACCTCTAATCTTTTATCAGTTAAGAAATGCACTACTGATCTTCAATGCAATGTTATTTTCAGTCCTAATGATGTTAAGTTTCAGGATATTAAGAGCAGTAAGTTGATTGGGCAAGGAGCAACCAAGGGGGATCTTTACATGATTGAAGACCTTGCACCTATTTCTAGTTCTTGTTTCTCGTTTAGTTCTGTTTCTTCCTTAAGTACTGATGCTCTGTGGCATGCTAGGCTAGGACATCCACATGTTAGGGCCTTAAGCATTATGTTACCAGGTGTCATGTTTAAAAATAATGATTGTGAGGCATGTATCTTGGGCAAACATTGTAAGACTGTTTTTCAGAGATCATCTACTCTTTATGCAAACTGCTTTGATTTAATTCACTCTGATGTTTGGACGGCACCTTGCTTATCTAGGGATGATTACAAGTATTATGTCACATTCATTGATGAGAAATCCAAATACACCTGGTTAACATTGATTAAAACTAAAGATAGGGTCCTTGATGCATTTAAAAATTTTCAAGCCTATGTGACTAACCAATATCATGCCAAGATTAAGATTTTCAGGTCTGATAATGGTGGGGAGTATACTGGGCATGCATTTCGTGATCACCTTGCTCAACATGGGATTCTTCACCAGACTAGCTGCCCATACACTCCACAGCAGAATGGAGTTGCGGAAAGGAAGAACAGACATCTCATGGAGGTGTCCCGGTCCATGATGTTCCACAAAGGGGTTCCCAAGAGGTATTGGAGTGATGCTGTGATGACTGCGTGCTACCTGATCAACAGGATACCAACCAGGATCTTGGCAGATCAATCTCCATTTGAGGTACTCAACAAGAGCAGGCCAGTCTTGGATCACCTGAGGACCTTTGGATGCGTGTGTTATGTTCTTGTACCAGGCGAGCAGAGAAACAAACTAGAAGCAAAGAGCACCAAGGCTATGATGATTGGGTATTCCACTTCACAGAAGGGATACAAATGCTATGATCCTACAGCTAGGAGAGTCCTAGTGTCAAGGGATGTCAGATTCATGGAAGACAAAGGATACTATGATGAGCAGACATGGGAAGACTTGGAGGATCTCTCCCTGATACAAGCCTAAGCTATCAAAGGCTGTACGTCCCCAAGCAAGAGAGAAGGAGCCGATCTAACACAAGGGTGATCCGGATGGACTGATCTAATCAACCAAGGGATCTGAACTGGAACTGTATGATGGGATGAAGTGCACCACACGAGAGATGGGGAGGCTCGTGATACAACACAAGGTTCCTCTAGGCCGTGGAGGTACTGGTCTCACAAGGCAAAGAGAAGGAGGCGAGTTCTAGCTTGAGAGCTCTAGGGTTTTCTTTAAAAGAAAAGTTTATGATTATTCAAAGTCTGCCCCAAAAGTGGGCTTGCGAAAACATATAAATAGGACTAAGGGAACAGGCTCCACTTAGGTCACGAAAGTACAAATAAGGAAACAAACTATAATGTAAAACATGAAATAAGGTCATGAGGCTTCTTAGCCTTGGATCGAACTTGGCACTTGGGATAAGTGTGAAGCAAGTTGTGGCCTCGTTAAAAACCTTCTCTGGAAAACCCATTTGGGACAAAACCAAGAGTAAGGGAAAAAGAGCACACACAAAGAGCTTGGCCTAGTTGCTAGATTCGTCCAAGAGACTTGCTAGGCAAGTTGATCTTCCATGGTAATGATCATCAGGTTGGTGTGGCATTGCTCCGGGATGAATGGCCACATATCCTCACTTGATGCTTGTTTCTCCTTAACCGGTTCTGCATCCTTTAGTTCATCTTGCTTCAAGCTTGGTTCACCAGCCAGTTTAACCTGTCCAAGATCAGAAGCAAGTATCATGCTCTCATTAAATTTATGTTGAAGTACCTTAGCTCTTTGTCTAGTGATAGCTCCCTTGAATACGGTTGGTACTGGCACTTCTTGGACTGTCTCTGATTTGGTTATGTTGCTGATCATGTCCTGGATATCAGGTTCAGTTAAGTCTGGTTCCGGCTCTGGTTGAATATCCTCATCATTCCCTCCCTCTTCAAAAGGTTTTGACCTCAAAACTGGTTCATCTGCAAAACAAGGAGATAGATCAGTAACATTGAAAGTAGAAGACACATTCAACTCACCTGGCAGATCAAGACGGTAGGCATTGTTGTTGATCCTCTCAACAACTTGAAATGGGCCGTCCCCTCTTGGCTTCAGCTTGGAACTTCTCTGGTTAGGAAACCTTTCTTGCCGCATGTGTAACCAAACCCACTCCCCTGGTTCAAATACAATGTCCTTGCGGCCCTTGTTGGCATGTTTAGTGTACTGCTCAGTCCTCTTCTCTAAATTCTCTTGAACCTTCTGATGGAGTTCTTTGACATAAGCAGCTTTAGCTTCCCCGGTAAGACTGACAACTTCAGCTGGGGGTAATGGTTTAAGATCCAAAGGGGTTTTCGGGTTGAACCCATAGGCTGCCTCAAAGGGGGACATCTTAGTGGCTGAATGCTGAGCTCGGTTGTATGCAAATTCGATGAATGGAATACAATCAACCCAATTCTTCATGTTCTTCCCAATGGTTGCCCTAAGCAGCGTAGAGAGCGTCCTGTTGACAACTTCAGTCTGCCCATCAGTTTGGGGATGGCAAGTAGTAGAGAATAGCAACTTTGTTCCCAACTTCTTCCATAGTGTTCTCCAAAAGTGGCTGAGGAACTTGGTGTCTCGGTCAGATACAATAGTCCTTGGCACCCCATGTAAGCGCACTACCTCCTTAAAGAACAGATCAGCAGTTTTGGACGCATCATTCACCTTGGCACAAGGTATGAAGTGTGCCATTTTGGAGAATCTGTCCACGACAACAAAGATTGAATCCTTGTGATGAATTTTTGGTAATCCTAGGACAAAATCCATGGAGATGTCTACCCAAGGAGCTGTAGGAATCGGCAGTGGCATGTAAAGGCCATGAGGCTGGACTCTAGACTTAGCCTTCTTGCAAGTCACACATCTGGCGCAATGAGATTCTACTGATTTCTTAAGATGCGGCCAATAGAAATGTTCCCTGACCACAGCAAGTGTCTTATCTACTCCAAAGTGACCCATGAGCCCTCCTCCGTGAGCCTCTCTAGTGATTAGATCTCTCAAGGAGCATTGAGGAATGCATAATCTCCTGCCCTTGAAAAGAAATCCCTCATGCAAGTAGAACTTTCCTTGTGGTCCTTTGGTGCAACTTGAGTAGATAGCAGCAAGATCCGGATCTTCTCCGTACAAACTTTTGATGAACTCAAATCCCAACACCTTTGCTTCCATGGTTGCAATCAAAGCATATCTCCTGGAGAGTGCATCTGCTACAATGTTCTCCTTGCCCTTCTTATACTTGATAATGTAGGGAAATGTCTCAATAAACTCTAACCAGCGAGCATGTCTCCTCTTGAGATTGGTTTGCCCTCTTAGATGTTTAAGGGTTTCATGGTCAGTGTGTACCACGAATTCTTTAGACAGCAGGTAGTGCTGCCATGTCTCCAAAGCTCTCACCAAGGCATACAACTCTTTATCATAGGTCGGATAATTAAGAGCTGCTCCACCAAGCTTCTCACTGAAGTAAGCCACGGGTTTTCCTTCTTGAATAAGAACTGCCCCTATCCCAATCCCTGATGCATCACATTCTACTTCAAAGGTCTTATTGAAGTCGGGTAAGACCAGTACTGGTGCATGGGTCAGGCGATACTTCAAGGTCTGAAAGGCTTCCTGTTGAGCTTTTTCCCAAATGAACCCAATACTCTTCTTCACCACAGCAGTAAGGGGTGCAGCTATACTACTGAAATCCTTGACAAACCGCCTGTAGAAGCTAGCTAGGCCATGGAAACTTCTAACTTGGCTGATGTTTGTTGGAGTCGGCCACTCTTGAATGGCCTTAACCTTCTCTTCATCAACCTGTAAGCCCTGTGAACTCACAACAAAACCTAGGAAGACAAGTTTATCAGTGCAGAATGTGCACTTCTTGAGGTTTGCATAAAGCCCTTCTTGTCGAAGTGTCTCTAGTACTTGCTCAAGATGTGTCACATGATCAAGTAAACTAGTACTGTAAATTAAAATGTCATCGAAATAAACCACAACAAACTTACTGATGTATGGCCTAAGAATGTGGTTCATGAGACGCATGAAAGTACTAGGAGCATTGCTAAGTCCAAATGGCATCACCAACCATTCATATAGACCTTGCTTTGTTTTAAAAGCTGTCTTCCACTCATCTCCCTCTTTCATTCTTACCTGATGGTACCCACTCTTAAGATCAATCTTGGAGAAGATGGTGGCTCCGCTTAGCTCATCTAACATGTCATCAAGCCGTGGGATGGGGTGTCTATACTTGATGGTGATGTTGTTGATGGCTCGGCAGTCTACACACATTCTCCATGTCCCGTCCTTCTTTGGTACAAGTAAGACAGGCACAGCGCAAGGACTGAGACTCTCCCTCACGTATCCTTTGTCTAATAGGTCCTGCACTTGTCTCTCCAACTCCTTAGTCTCTTCCGGGTTCACCCTATAAGCCGGTTTGTTTGGCAGGGCAGCTCCTGGCACAAAATCTATCTGGTGCTCAATGCCTCGGAGTGGGGGTAAACCGTGCGGAATCTCCTCTGGAAACACATCTTTGAACATGTCAAGAAGCTTAGTAATCTCTGGATGAAGAGTTAACTCATCAGAACCTGCACTCAAAAGCTCCTTAAAGATCATTAGTAGCATTGTGTGTTTGGTAGTAGCAGCCTTTCTTACACAGCTAGAACGGATAAGAAAGTTTGATTTAACAGACTTTTCCTTTTCCTTAACCATTTGCAAATGAATTTCATGAACTTGTGTTGGAGTGAGAGGCGCTAAGCTTATCTTACGCTTATCATGCATGAATGTATACATATTAGTTCTACCATCATGCTTAGTTTCTCTATCCCACTGCCATGGTCTTCCTAGCAATACATGTCCAGCTTGCATAGGGACTACGTCACAAACTACTTCATCTTGATACTTACCAATGCTAAATGGAATGCTCACTTGTTCCTTAATTTTAAGCTCAACCTTATCATCTAACCACCTTAGCCTATATGGATGCGGATGCTTTGTCTTTTCTAAACCAAGTTTTTCTACCATGTAAGCGCTAGCAGCATTGGTACAAGACCCACCATCTATAATAAGGTTACATACCTTGCCTTTTATGGTGCAACGGCTGTGGAATATGTTTTCTCTTTGGATTGTCTCGGCGGGTTGAACTAAGACGCTAAGCACACGTCGGATCATCAAGCTCTCTCCCACATCAGCATATTCAACTTCTCCATACTCTTCTTGAATCTCAGGTACTTCTCCTTCATCACGAGATTCATAGCCATCATCGGTGAGCAGCATAACCCTCTGGTTTGGGCACTCTCTTGCCATGTGCCCTCGGCCTCTACATTTGAAACAGGTGATGTCTCTGGCACGTTGGGGGTTGGTAGCTTTGGCTGGCTCGGTTTTGTTGTCCTTCGTGGGTTCGGTGGTGCGAGGCTTAGGCCGGCTGTCTCCTTCAACCCCTTTTCCTTTGTCCACCGACTTGTTGTAGTTGCTATTGCTTGAATTCCAAGAAACTTGAGACTTGCCCTTGGAGCTCTTCTTCTTGATGTGTTGTTCAGCTTGGATAGCTAGATGGAACAGGTCCTTCATGTCAGCATAAACATGTCTCTCCACCTTGCAGCTTATCCTCTCCTGTAAACCATCAAGGAATTGAGCCATGGTAGCTTCCTCATCTTCATTAAGGTCCAAACGGTTTCTTAATTTCTCAAACTCTTCATAGTACTCTTCCACTGACTTGCTGCCTTGCTTGAGTGCCCGTAACTTCCTTTGCAAGTCTCTGTGAAAGTGTTGTGGCACAAACCGTTGCTTCATCGCATCTTTCATGTCTAGCCAAGAGTCTAGTTGCCTCAATCCGTTCCTTCTCCTATCGGAGCACAATCTATCCCACCAGGAAAGTGCATTGTCCGTGAGCTGAGCTACTGCCAAAGCAACTCTTTTAGGACCAGGGTGGTTATAGTAGGCAAAAATGTGATCCATCCTTTTCTCCCAGTCTAGGTAAGCTTCTGGATCAACCTTCCCCGCATAGCCGGGAGCATTCATCTTGATGTGCTCTGGCCCTTGGTTATAGTTTTGTTGGCGTGGGGCTCGGTGTTGAGGTAGGAGTTCCTCTTCTTCAAACCCTTGGTGCCGGTTTTGCCTGCGTGGAGCTCGGGGTTGAGGTGCAAACCCTTCCTCCTCTTCTTCTTCACCATAGTCATCTGGTGGCAACCCTGCTCTCTGGTTTGGTATTGGACCGTGCTGCTGTCCCGTGTCTTCATCAGTCTGCTGGTTCCGGGTGCTAGTCTCCGGGTTGTCATGGACGGGCACTCCATATCTTCTGTTGTTTGGATTCAAGAACCTATCAACGTTCCGTACTGGTTGCAAAGGAGGAGGTCTTTGCTCAACTCTAGTCATCCTTTCCCCAAGGTCTTGCCGCATAACCCTCATCTCTTCTCTCAAAGCGTTGAGGACTTGCATCATGGTAGCTTGCTCACTCGCTTCTCCCATGTATGCGGTTGAGTTGTACCTTGCAAGATAAACAAGAGATGCCTTAGCTTTTCAATAGGTAAATAAGAAAGAAAACGAGAAAGAAAAGATACAAATTTCCTTTTTTTGTTTTTTTTTATAAATTCGAATAGGCAATAGACACTAATAAAAGCTGTAGTAGTAATAGAATTGGAAAGACTTGGAAAAGGTGATCGACCGGGAAGGAAACAATTTGAAAACTCTTTGCAAAAATGGAAACCGAATTATGCAATCCTAGCAACACGTTTTTATTTTTTTATTTTTTTTTTTTTGACTTGATGAAGATTAAAACTAAGCAGAACAGGATGTAACAATCGGATGCAAGCAAGATGTGAAGAAAACAACTAAGTGCAACAATGAAACGCGATCTCTTTATTTGGTTTTATGATTTCATGAAAGCAGAAACAATGAATCACAAATCGGATGCAAATAGAAGAGACAAGGATAGATATAACCTGATGCTGAAGGAACTTCAGCTCTGATACCAGAAATGATACAAGCCTAAGCTATCAAAGGCTGTACGTCCCCAAGCAAGAGAGAAGGAGCCGATCTAACACAAGGGTGATCCGGATGGACTGATCTAATCAACCAAGGGATCTGAACTGGAACTGTATGATGGGATGAAGTGCACCACACGAGAGATGGGGAGGCTCGTGATACAACACAAGGTTCCTCTAGGCCGTGGAGGTACTGGTCTCACAAGGCAAAGAGAAGGAGGCGAGTTCTAGCTTGAGAGCTCTAGGGTTTTCTTTAAAAGAAAAGTTTATGATTATTCAAAGTCTGCCCCAAAAGTGGGCTTGCGAAAACATATAAATAGGACTAAGGGAACAGGCTCCACTTAGGTCACGAAAGTACAAATAAGGAAACAAACTATAATGTAAAACATGAAATAAGGTCATGAGGCTTCTTAGCCTTGGATCGAACTTGGCACTTGGGATAAGTGTGAAGCAAGTTGTGGCCTCGTTAAAAACCTTCTCTGGAAAACCCATTTGGGACAAAACCAAGAGTAAGGGAAAAAGAGCACACACAAAGAGCTTGGCCTAGTTGCTAGATTCGTCCAAGAGACTTGCTAGGCAAGTTGATCTTCCATGGTAATGATCATCAGGTTGGTGTGGCATTGCTCCGGGATGAATGGCCACATATCCTCACTTGATGCTTGTTTCTCCTTAACCGGTTCTGCATCCTTTAGTTCATCTTGCTTCAAGCTTGGTTCACCAGCCAGTTTAACCTGTCCAAGATCAGAAGCAAGTATCATGCTCTCATTAAATTTATGTTGAAGTACCTTAGCTCTTTGTCTAGTGATAGCTCCCTTGAATACGGTTGGTACTGGCACTTCTTGGACTGTCTCTGATTTGGTTATGTTGCTGATCATGTCCTGGATATCAGGTTCAGTTAAGTCTGGTTCCGGCTCTGGTTGAATATCCTCATCACTCCCAGCCATCAGAAAGAGCTGCTTGCTTGAGAAACATCCTAGAGGGGCTCGGAATTGGAGTGTCCCAGGATCAGAGTAGGCGTCCAGAACCTACTCCAGCTGCAGCAGAAGAACCATCCCACTTTGCACATGAGGGGGGAAGTGAATCAGTATCTGAACTAGAGGACCAAGGCTTAGAAGAGGCCGGTGAGCTAGGAAACAGAGGAACTGATTCTCCTGTCCAAAGTGGAGAAGGATCAGCAAGGGGAGAACTGATGAGATCCTAGGATGATGCTCTGGAACAGATGGGATAATCCTTGCAGAAACGAATCAAAAGACTCAAGCTTCTCAAGGTATGTGGATCGAATGGTGACACAAGAGGCTGCGGAAAGGCTCCTTGATACTCCTAGGCAATAGATCGGATATGACACACCAAACTAGAGCCCTTAGTCTCTGGATATTACACACCAGAAGTTGGATATTACACACCAACACTCAATCAACTCGACAAGCAAGAAGAAAAGAGAAAACAAAGGTTTTTGATAAAAAGATGGATACTGATACAAGGGGCCACGACCAGAATATAAAGGAGAAGCCTTGTACATGCACAAGGTCTCGAAAATACAAGGGAAATAAAGACAAAGGCTCCCTTGGAAACACAACAAAGACTAGAGTTTTTCGAAAACTAAATAACATAAAAGCATAGCTTAAAATATAAGATAAGGTCTTCATGTGGACAGACCAAGATCAATCATCTAGGAGATAGGAGAAGTAGACTTGTGGCCTCGTTAAAAACCTTCCTTTGGAAAACCCAGTGGGACAAAACCAAAGGTTAGGAAAAGAGCACACACAAGCTACTTGCCTAGATGATGATCAGCTTGAAGGTGGAGTAGCTTGAATGATGGTTAAGGTGTCTTGGATGATCAAGCTTCGGCCAAGACTAATGTATTCTTCTTGTTTCCAAATGTTCTTCAAGGTTGCATCCTCAGCTACAAGCTCTTCAGGTTCAGGTTCATGCTTCCAGTCCTTGGTGCTTTCCATGATCATATCATCCCCTCCCACTTCAAAAAGATTTGTCCTCAAATCTGTGTTACCTGCAATAGAAGGGACCAAGTCAGTATCATCAGAGTTTATAATCAGATTACACTTACCTTGCAAGCCTCTTTGATAGGCATTGTCGCTGACTGGTTCTATTAGGTAGAAGGGACTGATCCATTTGGCTTTCCTCACTCCTGAGGCATTACTTAGACCTGATACATTGAAACAAGACAAGTTAACACAAGCAAAATCATCATAGAGTAAGAGTCTTATCCCAAAGTTGTATTTTCTCGGTTTTGGCTTGTATGCTGCATCTGGAGGTGCTTCTTTGATGAGGATGAAGCAAGTGACGTCCTGATGTCTCTCCTGGCTTAGATCAGGCGGCTTGAAACGTTTGTCTTCCTCACGCTTGTTCTTTCTTTTTGCATGCTTCAAAGCTTTCATATAATCTGCACATGACTCTTTTGGCAAAAACAAGTGCATCATATCGGTGTAATCAATAAAAGAACTCTTGAAAACATGATTAGTTACCTTACCATGCTCACCTGGTCGCCATAGATAGGATTGAGATGTTCTGAACTCAGAAAAGTTCAGACAAAGTAAACACAGAATCACCCGTCTTGTAGAACCCATAACTCTTTTATTTGAGAAGCTTTGGTCATGATTCCAGTTCGACGTGAGACCCTGATGAGTGTAGTTTCCATTGCAGTTGAGTTTGTTGCTTAATTCCTTCTGGTTGCTGAGATATGATCCTCGGACTGCTCCTATGTCAGAGTTGGCGGCTAGACAGCTTCCAAGATTTGATTGTTGCATCTCCAACTTAGCCAAGGATCCATTCTTGATACTCTGATCATTACTATAGCCTCTCCTTTCGAAAAGTATAGCACTCAAAACTGTTTGACCTACTCTAATGAGATCTCCATCTCCACTCTTGATTTGACAATCTCTGAAATGGTATTGAAGCTTCTGCAAATCTGGTGGCTTCCACGCCTTGACATGATCAAGAAGCAAGGCATTTTGATCAGCTTCCAACTCCTTATTACCCAAGCTGGTTCTAGCACGAGCAGAGCACTCTCCAAGGATGATAAGTGTGCTGTCATATGCTCCAGGTTTCCACAAGTAGATCTGTAACCTTCCAGCCCAATCTGATATAAGCAGCTCACAGAATTTGGCTAAACCGATATGTTTTGCGGAATTGACAATATCTTGATGATCAGGTGGCCATTTGCTGCGTTTTCCGGTTTGTTGGATCCAGGAAAGAGTGGGTAACATTCTCCAATTGGTTTCGTAGTGAAAATCTTGCTGAGCTGAGACGTGCATCCCTTTAGCTTCAGAGGGTAAAAGATCACCAAAAACAATTGTTGTTGCTGCCGATTTCTTCTCAATCACTATGGGATTGTTCCTGTGATTCCACAACTCTCCTCCAGGCTCAAATACAACATGTTCCATGCCCAGTTCGTGTCTTGAAAGCTCTACTGCTCTGGTCTTGTTCCAGACAAAGGGATTGAACAGAAAAATACCCAAGAATGTCTTTTGGAAATCACACGGGTCAAAGACAATCAGTTGTCTCTTTTTGCAAGCTGTCTGTGGTTTCCTGGGTGTCTCTTCTGGTACTATGGCTTGTTTGAAAGGAACCATGACGTTCTGAACAGGCTGCTCATCTTTCTGAATGGCAGCTGATGATTCTTTGGCTTGATCTCCTTGAATAGATGTAGCTGATACCGGCTCTACTCCACTGTCTGATTTTGATTCCATGGGTGCCTCCTCTTCTATTACATCCTGTTTGAAGAGAATCAGGTCGTCCTTGATGGGTTGATCATCCTTCTGAATGGTGATTGTTGGAATCTCGGTTTGATCTTCTTGAACTAGTGCAGCCAAGTCTGATTGTGCAACTGAGTCTGGTTCTGCATCTTTGAGTTCTGAGACAGTTGAGGAAAGCGCTTGGTTCTGTACTTCTAAGGATGGAGATATAGTCTTGGACTGTTTAAGTTGTTTCTCTACATCCCTAAACGCTTGTGAAATTGCCTTCCTTATGCTATCTTCAAAGGAATAGGTTGATGTTTTGCTTGATGAAACCAGGTTACTAGATGGACTTGATCTCTTGCTGTCTGGTTGTTTCTGAACTGATAATGAAGAACATAGCTTTGTCTCAGGCTGCTTTTGAATAACTTCCTTGTGGAACTGTCTTGGAACGTACTCTCTACGCATCAAAGCCCTCAGCTTAAGCCATGTTTCCACTGGTTCTTTTCCATCAAGTCTTCTGCACTTTATCAACTGATTCCACCATCTTAAAGCATGACCACAAAACTCAGCAGTAGCCATTTGAATCTTCTTTTTTTCAGCATAGTGTTGACTACTGAAAATCAACTCAATCTTCTTTTCCCACTTCACATAAGCTTCAGGATCAGCCTGGCCATGAAAAGAAGGAATTTGATATTTCAATCCAGCATGCTTCCAGTTTCTGTCCATCTGATCAAACTCCTTTTTCTTGTACTCATCTCTGGATGATCTGCCTTTCCTTTGCTGCTGTATGTCTTGTCTGAATTTTCTCAATTGATCTTTGCAGGCTTTATCCATACTGGCTGTGAATTCTTCAAGAAAAAGCTTTTCTTTCTTGCTGAGTTCTCCTTTTTGATCTCCTGCCATGGTACCTGAGACAAGAGAAAGACTAAGCCAGTAAATAGTTCTACAGAGAAAACAAAAAAACAATTTGCAAAATCAGAGATTCAAATTGAAGCTTAAAACTTTAGACAATTCTCAGAACAAATTCAAACTCAACCAATGATTTAAAAGAGATCAAAACTAATCAGAACAGAATTGAAATCTTAAGCCTATCAGATCAGATTGATTTCGAAACTAGAACAAAAAAAATGGAGAGATAGATTTCGATTTCAGATTCAAGCACAGATTTTTCAAAACAAAAATATCAAAACGAAATCAATCAAACTTGCACTACACGGATTAGGTTTCAAAATATCAATCAACACACGATCAGAGATGATATGATAACAGATGATGAGATTTAGATCAAGCAAGAACAGATCTAAAACAATAAGAACAGATCGACTGCAATCAACAAACAGATTCAGATCAAGCAATCGGATAACTTGATAAACAAGGATCCGAACAGTCTAATACCCAAAACAAGATCTAATTAACCCAAATTCGATAGATTTCTTCACAAGGAACACAGATCAACACGAAATCAAAGAGTATATGAAGAGACTTCACCAGATTCGTGATCAAAAACACTTAGATCTAACAGATTTCAACAATAGAAACACAAATCGATCAAAATCTCAACAGAATATGAAGAGATCAAATCGAAAATCAGAGAGAAAAATCAAACACTTCCCTTCCAGAGTTGCTCTGATACCACTTGATGAGATCCTAGGATGATGCTCTGGAACAGATGGGATAATCCTTGCAGAAACGAATCAAAAGACTCAAGCTTCTCAAGGTATGTGGATCGAATGGTGACACAAGAGGCTGCGGAAAGGCTCCTTGATACTCCTAGGCAATAGATCGGATATGACACACCAAACTAGAGCCCTTAGTCTCTGGATATTACACACCAGAAGTTGGATATTACACACCAACACTCAATCAACTCGACAAGCAAGAAGAAAAGAGAAAACAAAGGTTTTTGATAAAAAGATGGATACTGATACAAGGGGCCACGACCAGAATATAAAGGAGAAGCCTTGTACATGCACAAGGTCTCGAAAATACAAGGGAAATAAAGACAAAGGCTCCCTTGGAAACACAACAAAGACTAGAGTTTTTCGAAAACTAAATAACATAAAAGCATAGCTTAAAATATAAGATAAGGTCTTCATGTGGACAGACCAAGATCAATCATCTAGGAGATAGGAGAAGTAGACTTGTGGCCTCGTTAAAAACCTTCCTTTGGAAAACCCAGTGGGACAAAACCAAAGGTTAGGAAAAGAGCACACACAAGCTACTTGCCTAGATGATGATCAGCTTGAAGGTGGAGTAGCTTGAATGATGGTTAAGGTGTCTTGGATGATCAAGCTTCGGCCAAGACTAATGTATTCTTCTTGTTTCCAAATGTTCTTCAAGGTTGCATCCTCAGCTACAAGCTCTTCAGGTTCAGGTTCATGCTTCCAGTCCTTGGTGCTTTCCATGATCATATCAAGAACTGAATGAAGAAGATCAGAGACAAGGAGAGGCTAGAGCTGAAGCTGAAGAACAGACTGAAGCAGTGACTCCACAAGTAGAAGAAGAACAAGAGATGGCACAAGAAGGGCCAGTGTTGAGAAGGAGTACAAGGCTGAGGAAGGATCCTTCCAGTTGGGTAAACACGAGAGTGTACTACAATGCCCAAGCTGTGAAGCATCCTACTCAGGCTGTGTGTTCCTTTGCTCAATATCCAGAAGCACATTGTGCATTTATGGTAAACTTAGATAAGAATCACATTCCAAGAAGCTATGAAGAGGCAATGGAAGATAAGGAATGGAAGGAATCAGTAGGAGCTGAGGCAGGAGCTATGATAAAGAATGACACATGGTATGAGAGTGAACTACCAAAAGGGAAGAAGGCTGTGTCTAGTAGATGGATCTTTACAGTCAAGTACAAGGCTGATGGGTCGATTGAGAGGAAGAAGACTAGACTGGTAGCAAGAGGGTTCACTCAGACTTATGGAGAAGACTACATTGATACATTTGCTCCAGTTGCAAAGCTACACACCATTCGAATAGTCCTATCAGTGGCTACTAACCTTGGGTGGGATCTTTGGCAGATGGATGTTAAGAATGCATTTCTCCAAGGAGAGTTAGAAGATGAAGTTTACATGCTACCACCTCCGGGCCTAGAAGGGATGGTGAAACCAGGGAATGTGCTGAGACTGAAGAAGGCCATCTATGGGTTGAAGCAATCACCAAGGGCATGGTATCACAAGCTGAGCACAACTCTAAATGGAAGAGGTTTCAGGAAATCAGAGCTTGATCACACTCTCTTCACTCTTACGACACCTGCTGGCATTGTTGTGCTTCTTGTATATGTGGATGACATAGTTATCACAGGCAGTGATAAGGTTGAAATCAAGGAGACCAAGGAGTTTCTGAAATCTGTGTTTGACATCAAAGACTTGGGAGAAATGAAGTACTTCCTTGGAATTGAGCTGTGCAGATCAGAAGAAGGGTTGTTCATCTCACAAAGGAAGTATATCTTGGATCTATTGAAGGAGGCTGGTGCGTATGGTGGAAAGACAGCCAAGATGCCCATGGAGGATGGGTATAAAGCTCCACGTGAGGGGGAGCTAGAAGATAGTAAGCTATTTCATGATCCAAAGCTATACAGGAAGCTTGTGGGGAAGCTGATCTATCTAACCATCACTAGGCCAGACATCTGTTTTGCTGTGAACCAAGTGAGTCAGCATATGCAAGCTCCAAGAGAGCATCACTGGCGCATGGTAGAAAGAGTTCTCATGTATCTGAATGGAACTCAAGGGCTTGGTATATGGATGGGTTGTAACGGGAGTACTGAAGCAGTGGGATAGTGTGATGCAGATTGGGCTGGAGACAGAACAGATAGAAGATCTACAACCGGCTATTGCACATTCATTGGTGGAAACATGGTTACTTGGAAGAGTAAGAAGCAGAAGGTGGTGTCATGCTCAAGTGCCGAGGCTGAGTATAGAGCAATGCTAAAGCTCACAAATGAGTTGGTATGGATTAAAGGAATACTGAAGCACTTGGAGATTGAGCAAGCAACACCAATGACCATGCACTGTGACAATCAAGCAGCCATTCACATAGCCACAAACTCGGTGTTCCATGAAAGAACTAAGCACATTGAAGTGGACTGTCATAAAGTGAGGCAGATGATAGTCTTGGGAGTAATACTGCCGTGCTACACAAGGAGTGAGGATCAGTTGGCAGATGTATTCACTAAGGCGGCTAGGCAAAAGACAATGGAGTCAATTCACATAAGGTTGGGACTCCTTGATCTTTCGCCTAAGGGCTGATCTATACACTCTCCTGATCATGAGGTCCTTACTCTTTTTCCCTCATCAGAGTTTTGTCCCAATGGGTTTTCTTTGATGAGGTTTTTAATGAGGAGGAGCTCATGATCCTTCCAAGCTTGACTTGTTCCACATGGTCAAGCTTGAGGGGGAGTGTTGAGATGAGCTGAGGAATATGAGGAGAGTTGTTCAGGGTTGAAGAGGTTGTGATGTGGAGAAGAGGAGAAGGATCGGCCTTAGGGAGAACCGTCCGTACCGGTCCGTACAGGTCCGTACCATGGCCGTACGGCCGTACAGACGGTATCGACCAAGCGGTAAAGAAATGTTACCGCGAGAAGAAGTTCACGGTCTGATCATGTTTTGCCTTGACCAAAGAAGGCATATGACCGTTTATGGATAGAGGAAGAGCGTCTCTACAGGCTGGCACAGGCTGGAAGGATAAGGTTCACTTTTAGCATAGTGACCACGCGTGTGGAGAGGCTCATTGGTCCGGTTCAAATTAAAGGCTCCCTTAGACTTGACCTCACATGCTTAGTCTCTTCTTAAACCCTAGTATCACCTCCTATATATTGTAAACACTCTCTCATTAATAATGCATGCGAGTTATGTTACTCTCTCTCTAGTCTCTCTCTCTTGTTCATCATGGATCATACTTAATCTCCCCATTTCTCTCACAATCTCTTCTAAACCTCTCTTAATCTCTTACCAAATCTCTCTTAATCTCTCAATACCTATTCTACTCTCTAATCTCATATCTCCACCACTTTATGTATCCAAATCAAGCTTCTCACAAAGTGATTCATCCTGGTTTGATTGGAACGACGATGAAGCTGTGCTATTCCCAAACTGGGAAACTGTAATCACCTGATCTGAAAGTGGGATAACTTCTTCATCCCAACTCCTATGAGATTTATTTAACTTCCTGGTTATTCTCCACCACTTAATGTATCAAAATAAAGCTTCTCACAAAGTGATTCATCCTGGTTTGATTGGAACGACGAAGAAGCTGTCCTATTCCCAAACTGGGAAACTGGAATCACCTGATTTGAAAGTGGGATAACTTCTTCTTGACAACTCCTATGAGATTTATTCAACTTCCTGGTGATTCTCCACCACTTAATGTATCAAAATAAAGCTTCTCACAAAGTGATTCATCCTGGTTTGATTGGAACGACGAAGAAGCTGTCCTATTCCCAAACTGGGAAACTGGAATCACCTGATTTGAAAGTGGGATAACTTCTTCTTGACAACTCCTATGAGATTTATTCAACTTCCTGGTGATTCTCCACCACTTTATGTATCCAAATCAAGCTTCTCACAAAGTGATTCATCCTGGTTTGATTGGAACGACGAAGAAGCTGTCCTATTCCCAAACTGGGAAACTGGAATCACCTGATTTGAAAGTGGGATAACTTCTTCTTTCCAACTCCTATGAGATTAATTCAACTTCCTGGTGATTCTCCACCACTTTATGTATCCAAATCAAGCTTCTCACAAAGTGATTCATCCTGGTTTGATTGGAACGACGATGAAGCTGTGCTATTCCCAAACTGGGAAACTGGAATCACCTGATTTGAAAGGGGAATAACTTCTTCATCCAAACTCCTATGAGATTTATTCAACTTCCTGGTGATTCTCCACCACTTTATGTATCCAAATCAAGCTTCTCACAAAGTGATTCATCCTGGTTTGATTGGAACGACGAAGAAGCTGTCCTATTCCCAAACTGGGAAACTGGAATCACCTGATTTGAAAGTGAGATAACTTCTTCATCCCAACTCCTATGAGATTTATTCAACTTCCTGGTGATTCTCCACCACTTTATGTATCCAAATTAAGCTTCTCACAATGTGATTCATCCTAGTTTAATTGGAACGACAATGAAGCTGTGCTATTCCCAAACTGGGAAACTGGAATCACCTGATTTGAATGTGGGATAACTTCTTCTTGTCAACTCCTATGAGATTTATTCAACTTCCTGGTGATTCTCCACCACTTTATGTATCCAAATCAAGCTTCTC
Source organism: Brassica napus (assembly GCF_020379485.1). Classification (NCBI taxonomy): domain Eukaryota; kingdom Viridiplantae; phylum Streptophyta; class Magnoliopsida; order Brassicales; family Brassicaceae; genus Brassica; species Brassica napus. The sequence continues at coordinate 268,169 of NW_026015657.1, forward strand.
ACAAAGTGATTCATCCTGGTTTGATTGGAACGACGATGAAGCTGTGCTATTCCCAAACTGGGAAACTGGAATCACCTGATTTGAAAGGGGAATAACTTCTTCATCTCAACTCCTATGAGATTTATTCAACTTCCTGGTGATTCTCCACCACTTTATGTATCCAAATCAAGCTTCTCACAAAGTGATTCATCCTGGTTTGATTGGAACGACGAAGAAGCTGTCCTATTCCCAAACTGGGAAACTGGAATCACCTGATTTGAAAGTGGGATAACTTCTTCATCCCAACTCCTATGAGATTTATTCAACTTCCTGGTGATTCTCCACCACTTTATGTATCCAAATTAAGCTTCTCACAAAGTGATTCATCCTGGTTTGATTGGAACGACGATGAAGCTGTGCTATTCCCAAACTGGGAAACTGGAATCACCTGATTTGAATGTGGGATAACTTCTTCTTGCCAACTCCTATGAGATTTATTCAAATTCCTGGTGATTCTCCACCACTTTATGTATCCAAATCAAGCTTCTCACAAAGTGATTCATCTGGTTTGATTGGAACGACGATGAAGCTGTGCTATTCCCAAACTGGGAAACTGGAATCACCTGATTTGAAAGGGGATAACTTCTTCATCCCAACTCCTATGAGATTTATTCAACTTCCTGGTGATTCTCCACCACTTTATGTATCCAAATCAAGCTTCTCACAAAGTGATTCATCCTGGTTTGATTGGAACGACGATGAAGCTGTGCTATTCCCAAACTGGGAAACTGTAATCACCTGATCTGAAAGTGGGATAACTTCTTCATCCCAACTCCTATGAGATTTATTTAACTTCCTGGTTATTCTCCACCACTTTATGTATCAAAATAAAGCTTCTCACAAAGTGATTCATCCTGGTTTGATTGGAACGACGAAGAAGCTGTCCTATTCCCAAACTGGGAAACTGGAATCACCTGATTTGAATGTGGGATAACTTCTTCTTGCCAACTCCTATGAGATTAATTCAACTTCCTGGTGATTCTCCACCACTTTATGTATCCAAATCAAGCTTCTCACAAAGTGATTCATCCTGGCTTGATTGGAACGACGATGAAGCTGTGCTATTCCCAAACTGGGAAACTGTAATCACCTGATCTGAAAGTGGGATAACTTCTTCATCCCAACTCCTATGAGATTTATCTAACTTCCTGGTTATTCTCCACCACTTAATGTATCAAAATAAAGCTTCTCACAAAGTGATTCATCCTGGTTTGATTGGAACGACGAAGAAGCTGTCCTATTCCCAAACTGGGAAACTGGAATCACCTGATTTGAAAGTGGGATAACTTCTTCTTGACAACTCCTATGAGATTTATTCAACTTCCTGGTGATTCTCCACCACTTTATGTATCCAAATCAAGCTTCTCACAAAGTGATTCATCCTGGTTTGATTGGAACGACGAAGAAGCTGTCCTATTCCCAAACTGGGAAACTGGAATCACCTGATTTGAAAGTGGGATAATTTCTTCTTTCCAACTCCTATGAGATTAATTCAACTTCCTGGTGATTCTCCACCACTTTATGTATCCAAATCAAGCTTCTCACAAAGTGATTCATCCTGGTTTGATTGGAACGACGATGAAGCTGTGCTATTCCCAAACTGGGAAACTGGAATCACCTGATTTGAAAGGGGAATAACTTCTTCATCCCAACTCCTATGAGATTTATTCAACTTCCTGGTGATTCTCCACCACTTTATGTATCCAAATCAAGCTTCTCACAAAGTGATTCATCCTGGTTTGATTGGAACGACGAAGAAGCTGTCCTATTCCCAAACTGGGAAACTGGAATCACCTGATTTGAAAGTGGGATAACTTCTTCTTGCCAACTCCTATGAGATTTATTCAACTTCCTGGTGATTCTCCACCACTTTATGTATCCAAATAAAGCTTCTCACAAAGTGATTCATCCTGGTTTGATTGGAACGACGAAGAAGCTGTCCTATTCCCAAACTGGGAAACTGGAATCACCTGATTTGAAAGTGGGATAACTTCTTCTTGACAACTCCTATGAGATTTATTCAACTTCCTGGTGATTCTCCACCACTTTATGTATCCAAATCAAGCTTCTCACAAAGTGATTCATCATGGTTTGATTGGAACGACGAAGAAGCTGTCCTATTCCCAAACTGGGAAACTGGAATCACCTGATTTGAAAGTGAGATAACTTCTTCATCCCAACTCCTATGAGATTTATTCAACTTCCTGGTGATTCTCCACCACTTTATGTATCCAAATTAAGCTTCTCACAAAGTGATTCATCCTGGTTTGATTGGAACGACGATGAAGCTGTGCTATTCCCAAACTGGGAAACTGGAATCACCTGATTTGAATGTGGGATAACTTCTTCTTGCCAACTCCTATGAGATTAATTCAACTTCCTGGTGATTCTCCACCACTTTATGTATCCAAATCAAGCTTCTCACAAAGTGATTCATCCCGGTTTGATTGGAACGACGATGAAGCTGTGCTATTCCCAAACTGGGAAACTGGAATCTGTTGAGTTGAGCTGAGTATATGTATGAAGAGCTAAGGAGTTGAAGAGGAAAGGAGATGAGGAAGCTTAAGGGAGTTTAGGGAGAGCATGGTACGGACGTCCGTACAAGGCCGTACAAGCCGTACAGTCCGTACCATCCAAGCCTCAACCTAAACTTACCTTGCACAAGTGAAACGGTAACTATGGAAGAGTTACTCAAGTGGAGAAGGATCAGACCGTTTAAGGGATAAGGGACGCGCATTGCCAGGCTGGGACAGGCTGGAAAGCTAAAGCAACTTTAGTCCAAGATGCCATAAGCGTGTGATGCCTCTTAGTGGCTAATTTGAATCCTTTACCTTGACTTCACATGCTTACTCCTTAACCTTGCGATTTGTAAACCCTAGTAGCTCTCCTATATATTGTAACTCATCAACACTAATAAAGATTATGCAGTTTGAGTCTCTCTAATCTCTTAGACACTATGGTTCTCTCTTAGACTCTAAACGTTTCTCAAAGTTACTTAGTCTTTCATAATCTCTTCTAAACTTCACCTAAAACTCTCACTTACATTCTAGTTACTCTAAAGATCTCTTAATCTCATATGGTATCAGAGCCAGGTTCATTAGAATCTGGGGTTTGATCTTTAGAGAGTTACAAGGCTTTGAAGCTACACGCGAGTAGCTTTGAAGGTATTGGAGCTGCGCTACGTTCTGTGTTTGTGCGTGACTCAAGACTCAAGGTTGGTGTGTGTACGTGATTCAAGACTCAAGATTTCATCAGATTCAAGCTGTTCAAGTCAAGCTGAGTAAAGATGGAGCATGGGTTAAGCATGAGGATGAAGGTGGCGGTTACTTTCAAGGGTAGCAACTACCTTGTGTGGTCTCGGATGGTGAAGACTGCGGTGGGGAGTAAGGGTTTGTGGGGGCACATCACAACAGGGGAGGCTCCGAAACTCATTACTCAGGGAGGAGATCAAGAAGAGGTCTCCAATGAAGCGGCTGTGGAGAAATGGCAACAAGAAGACATGCTGGTGATGACGGTTCTACACGCATCCTTGGACCCAGCTATCTTGGATGCTTACAGCTACTGTGAATCAGCCAAAGAGCTGTGGGACACGCTGAAGAAGGTGTATGGGAACACTTCCAACCTCAGCCGTGTGTTTGAAGTGAAGCTAGCGATCAACCGTCTTGCACAAGAGGACATGGAGTTCACTAAGCACTTGGGGAGGTTCAGGTCCTTATGGTCAGAGCTGGAGATGCTGAGGCCGAGCACAACTGATCCAGATCAGCTGAATGAGAGGCGCGAGCAAGACAAGGTCTTTGGGCTGCTTCTCACACTGAACCCGGCCTACACTCAACTCATTCAGCACATGTTGAGGTCAGACAAGCTTCCGGACCTTGAGGAGGTGTGTGCGCAAATCCAAAGGGAGCAGGGATCTATGGGGTTGTTTGGAGGAAAGGGGGAGCTCTCTCTTGCCAATCAAGCAGCTCATGAGGACTCAACCGAGGCTCCACAAGCAAACAAGGCATCTCACGGGAAGTATGAGGACAGGAAGTTCAATGGCAACTGTGATCATTGCAAGAAGCATGGTCATAAGAAGAGCCAATGCTGGATACTTCACCCACACCTCAAGCCGGCCAAGTTCATGAAGGAGCGTGAGGGAAGGGCAAATGTGACTGAAGGTTCAAGTGGAGCTGGCACCAGCAAGATGAGTGAAGTGGATGGGCTTGGAGGCAATGATGGGAATGGGAAGTCTCTTGTGGCTTACACTGGCGCCTCAAGCTCACGCAGCAATGATGACTACATCAAGAGATCAGACCTTGATGCACTCTTCAAAATGCTAAAGGAAAACGGTAACACTTATGGTTATTCCTTTGGAGCTTCTATGATTGCATATAAGGATGATCACTTGATTAGAGAACTAGTAGAACGGTTAGAAACTAGAAATGAGTATAGAAATGCCCACATTGCTAGAACTGATAGGATGCATCCATTACTTAGTAATCTATGTCATAATGCTAAACGAGTAGGTAAACCATTGATTGTTGATTCTGGTGCATCACATCATATGATAAGTGATGAGAACTTGATTAAGGATATAGAACCTACACATGGGCATGTGATGATAGCAAATGGGGATAAGATACCTATTAGAGGAATAGGAAAGCTTAAGTTGTTTAACAAAGAATCTAGAGCTTTTTACATGCCTGAATTCACATCAAACCTATTATCTGTGAAGAAATGTACTAATGATTTACAATGCAATGTTATCTTTAGTCCTAATGATGTGAAGTTTCAGGATATTGAGAGCAGCAGATTGATTGGGAAAGGGGTGACTAAGGGAGATCTCTATATGCTTGAAGAACTCACTTCTGTTCCTGATTATAGTTGCTCATTTACTTCTGCTTCTTTGTTGAATAAAAATGCATTGTGGCATGCTAGAGTAGGACACCCTCATGTTAAAGCTTTGAACTTAATGGTACCAGGTGTTGTGTTTGAGAACAAAGATTGTGAAGCTTGTATTTTAGGCAAGCATTGTAGAACTGTGTTTCAAAAGTCTACTACTATCTATGATAACTGCTTTGATTTAATTCATTCTGATGTGTGGACTGCCCCTTGCTTATCTAGAGATAGTTATAAGTACTTTGTCACATTCATTGATGAAAAATCCAAATACACCTGGTTAACCTTAATTCAGACCAAAGATAGGGTACTTGATGCATTTAGGAACTTTCAAACTTATGTAACTAACCATTATCATGCTAAGATTAAAATTTTGAGATCAGATAATGGAGGAGAGTACACAAGTCATGCATTCAAGGAACACTTATCACAACATGGGATCCTACATCAAACAAGCTGTCCGTATACTCCACAGCAAAATGGAGTGGCTGAGAGGAAGAATAGGCACCTCATGGAAGTGGCAAGGTCTCTGATGTTTCAGAGTAATGTTCCAAAGAGATTCTGGAGTGATGCGGTTGCCACTGCTTGTTACTTGATCAACAGAACTCCAACCAAGGTTCTGAATGAGAAGGCTCCATTTGAAGTTCTGAACAGGTACAAACCAGTGCTTGATTACTTGCGAGTCTTTGGATGTCTATGCTTTGTGCTCAAACCAGGAGAGATGATCAACAAGCTAGAAGCAAGAAGTACTAAGGCTGTGTTCATAGGATACTCAGCTACACAGAAAGGATACAAATGCTATGACCCTATAGCAAGGAGAGTTCTTGTATCTAGAGATGTGAAGTTCTTGGAAGATAGAGGATACTATGAAGAAAAGAACCAAGAAGACTTGAAGGACTTAACATCAGACAAGGCCACCACCTTGCGGATCATCCTTGAAGGTCTTGGAATCAGTACATCCCAGGATCCAAGAGATCACGCAACAACACCTCCTGAAGTTGGTTCACCATCCCACCTTGATCATGAGGGAGGAGAGACACATGAGGAGGAGCCTACGCAAGAGACTAACCAAGATGAAGGAGAAGAGAGCATAGGCTCTGATGGTCATGGGCATGATCATGGTGTGATACAAACACCTTCTCAAGATGAAGTGGTAGAAGAACAACAGGAAGAAGAACCGGTTGTGCAGCCACTAAGAAGGAGTACAAGGATAAGGAAGGATCCTTCCAGTTGGGTAAACACGAGAGTGTACTACAATGCCCAAGCTGTGGAGCATCCTTCTCAAGCCGTGTGCTCCTTTGCTCAATATCCAGAAGCACATTGCGCTTTCATGGTAAACTTGGATGAGAATCACATCCCAAGAAGCTATGAAGAGGCAATAAAGGATAAAGAATGGAAAGAGTCAGTAGGAGATGAAGCAGGAGCTATGATCAAGAATGATACATGGTATGAGAGTGAGTTACCAAAAGGGAAGAAGGCTGTGACTAGTAGATGGATCTTCACAATCAAGTACAAAGCGGATGGAAAGATTGAGAGGAAGAAGTCAAGACTGGTTGCAAGAGGCTTTACTCAAACCTATGGAGAGGATTATGTTGAGACATTTGCACCAGTAGCTAAGTTGCATACAATCCGAATTGTATTAAGCTTGGCTGTGAACCTTGGATGGGGCTTATGGCAAATGGATGTGAAGAATGCATTCCTACAAGGGGAACTTGAGGATGAAGTATATATGCATCCCCCACCAGGCTTGGAACACTTAGTGAAGAAGGGAAATGTGTTGAGACTGAAGAAGGCTATCTATGGGTTGAAGCAATCACCAAGAGCTTGGTACAACAAGCTGAGCACAACTCTGAATGGCCGAGGCTTCAAGAAGTCTGAACTAGATCACACTCTCTTCACACTCACAACTCCCTCAGGTATGATTGCACTCCTTGTGTATGTTGATGATATCATTATCACAGGGAGTGATAAGGAAGGTATCATTGCAACCAAGGAGTTTCTTAAGTCCATGTTTGAGATTAAAGACTTGGGAGAGATGAAATACTTTCTTGGGATTGAGATATGTAGATCCAAGGAAGGTTTATTCATGTCCCAAAGGAAGTATACACTTGATCTCTTGAAAGGTGCAGGGGCTTATGGGGGCAAGACAGCAAGGATGCCTATGGAGGATGGCTACAAAGTTCCACGAGAGGGGGAGATTGAAGACAGCAAACCTTATCAGGATCCTAAACTCTATAGAAAACTAGTTGGCAAATTGATTTATCTTACTATAACTAGACCTGACATTTGTTTTGCTGTGAATCAGGTGAGTCAACACATGCAAGTGCCTAAGGAACATCACTGGCACATGGTGGAGAGGATCTTGATGTATCTCAACGGCTCACCTGATCAAGGAGTATGGATGGGCTGCAATGGAAGCACTGAAGTGGTGGGATACTGTGATGCGGATTGGGCTGGTGATAGAGCAGACAGGAGATCAACCACAGGCTATTGCACATTCATTGGAGGCAACTTGGTGACTTGGAAGAGTAAGAAACAGAAGGTGGTGTCTTGCTCAAGTGCAGAAGCTGAGTATAGAGCCATGCTGAAGCTCACCAACGAGTTAGTATGGATCAAAGGCATCTTGAAGCATTTGGAGATTGATCAAGCCACACCAATGACCATGCATTGTGACAACCAAGCCGCCATTCACATTGCCTCCAACTCGGTGTTCCATGAGAGAACCAAGCACATTGAAGTTGATTGTCACAAGGTGAGGCAGATGATCACCTTAGGAGTCATCTTGCCATGCTACACAAGGAGTGAAGATCAGTTAGCGGATGTGTTTACCAAGGCTGCAAGACAGAAGACAATGGAGTCCATTCACATCAGGTTGGGCCTCATTGATCTTGGGAAGAGAAGGAGCTAGTCCCCTTAGCTGCAAGGTCTTTACTCTTTTTCCCTCATCAAAGTTTTATCCCATTGGGTTTTCTTTGGTGAGGTTTTTAATGAGGAAGATCTTGTGGCTGTCCAAGCTTAGGCTTTCACAAAGCTAAGCTTGAGGGGGAGTGTTGAGTTGAGCTGAGTATATGTATGAAGAGCTAAGGAGTTGAAGAGGAAAGGAGATGAGGAAGCTTAAGGGAGTTTAGGGAGAGCATGGTACGGACGTCCGTACAAGGCCGTACAAGCCGTACAGTCCGTACCATCCAAGCCTCAACCTAAACTTACCTTGCACAAGTGAAACGGTAACTATGGAAGAGTTACTCAAGTGGAGAAGGATCAGACCGTTTAAGGGATAAGGGACGCGCATTGCCAGGCTGGGACAGGCTGGAAAGCTAAAGCAACTTTAGTCCAAGATGCCATAAGCGTGTGATGCCTCTTAGTGGCTAATTTGAATCCTTTACCTTGACTTCACATGCTTACTCCTTAACCTTGCGATTTGTAAACCCTAGTAGCTCTCCTATATATTGTAACTCATCAACACTAATAAAGATTATGCAGTTTGAGTCTCTCTAATCTCTTAGACACTATGGTTCTCTCTTAGACTCTAAACGTTTCTCAAAGTTACTTAGTCTTTCATAATCTCTTCTAAACTTCACCTAAAACTCTCACTTACATTCTCACAAAGTGATTCATCCTGGTTTGATTGGAACGACGAAGAAGCTGTCCTATTCCCAAACTGGGAAACTGGAATCACCTGATTTGAAAGTGGGATAACTTCTTCTTGCCAACTCCTATGAGATTTATTCAACTTCCTGGTGATTCTCCACCACTTTATGTATCCAAATCAAGCTTCTCACAAAGTGATTCATCCTGGTTTGATTGGAACGACGAAGAAGCTGTCCTATTCCCAAACTGGGAAACTGGAATCACCTGATTTGAAAGTGGGATAACTTCTTCATCCCAACTCCTATGAGATTTATTCAACTTCCTGGTGATTCTCCACCACTTTATGTATCAAAATCAAGCTTCTCAAAAAGTGATTCATCCTGGTTTGATTGGAACGACGAAGAAGCTGTGCTATTCCCAAACTGGGAAACTGGAATCACCTGATTTGAAAGTGGGATAACTTCTTCATCCCAACTCCTATGAGATTTATTCAACTTCCTGGTGATTCTCCACCACTTTATGTATCCAAATCAAGCTTCTCACAAAGTGATTCATCCTGGTTTGATTGGAACGACGAAGAAGCTGTGCTATTCCCAAACTGGGAAACTGGAATCACCTGATTTGAAAGTGGGATAACTTCTTCATCCCAACTCCTATGAGATTTATTCAACTTCCTGGTGATTCTCCACCACTTTATGTATCCAAATCAAGCTTCTCACAAAGTGATTCATCCTGGTTTGATTGGAACGACGAAGAAGCTGTCCTATTCCCAAACTGGGAAACTGGAATCACCTGATTTGAAAGTGGGATAACTTCTTCTTCCCAACTCCTATGAGATTTATTCAACTTCCTGGTGATTCTCCACCACTTTATGTATCCAAATCAAGCTTCTCACAAAGTGATTCATCCTGGTTTGATTGGAACGACGAAGAAGCTGTCCTATTCCCAAACTGGGAAACTGGAATCACCTGATTTGAAAGTGGGATAACTTCTTCTTCCCAACTCCTATGAGATTTATTCAACTTCCTGGTGATTCTCCACCACTTTATGTATCCAAATCAAGCTTCTCACAAAGTGATTCATCCTGGTTTGATTGGAACGACGAAGAAGCTGTCCTATTCCCAAACTGGGAAACTGGAATCACCTGATTTGAAAGTGGGATAACTTCTTCTTTCCAACTCCTATGAGATTTATTCAACTTCCTGGTGATTCTCCACCACTTTATGTATCCAAATCAAGCTTCTCACAAAGTGATTCATCCTGGTTTGATTGGAACGACGAAGAAGCTGTGCTATTCCCAAACTGGGAAACTGGAATCACCTGATTTGAAAGGGGATAACTTCTTCATCCAAACTCCTATGAGATTTATTCAACTTCCTGGTGATTCTCCACCACTTTATGTATCCAAATCAAGCTTCTCACAAAGTGATTCATCCTGGTTTGATTGGAACGACGAAGAAGCTGTCCTATTCCCAAACTGGGAAACTGGAATCACCTGATTTGAAAGTGGGATAACTTCTTCATCCCAACTCCTATGAGATTTATTCAACTTCCTGGTGATTCTCCACCACTTTATGTATCCAAATCAAGCTTCTCACAAAGTGATTCATCCTGGTTTGATTGGAACGACAAGAAGCTGTGCTATTCCCAAACTGGGAAACTGGAATCACCTGATTTGAAAGTGGGATAACTTCTTCTTGTCAACTCCTATGAGATTTATTCAACTTCCTGGTGATTCTCCACCACTTTATGTATCCAAATCAAGCTTCTCACAAAGTGATTCATCCTGGTTTGATTGGAACGACGATGAAGCTGTGCTATTCCCAAACTGGGAAACTGGAATCACCTGATTTGAAAGTGGGATAACTTCTTCATCTCAACTCCTATGAGATTTATTCAACTTCCTGGTGATTCTCCACCACTTTATGTATCCAAATCAAGCTTCTCACAAAGTGATTCATCCTGGTTTGATTGGAACGACGAAGAAGCTGTCCTATTCCCAAACTGGGAAACTGGAATCACCTGATTTGAAAGTGGGATAACTTCTTCATCCCAACTCCTATGAGATTTATTCAACTTCCTGGTGATTCTCCACCACTTTATGTATCCAAATCAAGCTTCTCACAAAGTGATTCATCCTGGTTTGATTGGAACGACGAAGAAGCTGTGCTATTCCCAAACTGGGAAACTGGAATCACCTGATTTGAAAGTGGGATAACTTCTTCTTGCCAACTCCTATGAGATTTATTCAACTTCCTGGTGATTCTCCACCACTTTATGTATCCAAATCAAGCTTCTCACAAAGTGATTCATCCTGGTTTGATTGGAACGACGAAGCAGCTGTGCTATTCCCAAACTGGGAAACTGGAATCACCTGATTTGAAAGGGGATAACTTCTTCATCCCAACTCCTATGAGATTTATTCAACTTCCTGGTGATTCTCCACCACTTTATGTATCCAAATCAAGCTTCTCACAAAGTGATTCATCCTGGTTTGATTGGAACGACGATGAAGCTGTGCTATTCCCAAACTGGGAAACTGGAATCACCTGATTTGAAAGTGGGATAACTTCTTCATCCCAACTCCTATGAGATTTATTCAACTTCCTGGTGATTCTCCACCACTTTATGTATCCAAATCAAGCTTCTCACAAAGTGATTCATCCTGGTTTGATTGGAACGACGAAGAAGCTGTCCTATTCCCAAACTGGGAAACTGGAATCACCTGATTTGAAAGTGGGATAACTTCTTCTTGCCAACTCCTATGAGATTTATTCAACTTCCTGGTGATTCTCCACCACTTTATGTATCCAAATCAAGCTTCTCACAAAGTGATTCATCCTGGTTTGATTGGAACGACGAAGAAGCTGTGCTATTCCCAAACTGGGAAACTGGAATCACCTGATTTGAAAGTGGGATAACTTCTTCATCCCAACTCCTATGAGATTTATTCAACTTCCTGGTGATTCTCCACCACTTTATGTATCCAAATCAAGCTTCTCACAAAGTGATTCATCCTGGTTTGATTGGAACGACGAAGAAGCTGTCCTATTCCCAAACTGGGAAACTGGAATCACCTGATTTGAAAGTGGGATAACTTCTTCTTGACAACTCCTATGAGATTTATTCAACTTCCTGGTGATTCTCCACCACTTTATGTATCCAAATCAAGCTTCTCACAAAGTGATTCATCCTGGTTTGATTGGAACGACGAAGAAGCTGTCCTATTCCCAAACTGGGAAACTGGAATCACCTGATTTGAAAGTGGGATAATTTCTTCTTTCCAACTCCTATGAGATTTATTCAACTTCCTGGTGATTCTCCACCACTTTATGTATCCAAATCAAGCTTCTCACAAAGTGATTCATCCTGGTTTGATTGGAACGACGATGAAGCTGTGCTATTCCCAAACTGGGAAACTGGAATCACCTGATTTGAAAGGGGAATAACTTCTTCATCCCAACTCCTATGAGATTTATTCAACTTCCTGGTGATTCTCCACCACTTTATGTATCCAAATCAAGCTTCTCACAAAGTGATTCATCCTGGTTTGATTGGAACGACGAAGAAGCTGTCCTATTCCCAAACTGGGAAACTGGAATCACCTGATTTGAAAGTGGGATAACTTCTTCTTGCCAACTCCTATGAGATTTATTCAACTTCCTGGTGATTCTCCACCACTTTATGTATCCAAATCAAGCTTCTCACAAAGTGATTCATCCTGGTTTGATTGGAACGACGAAGAAGCTGTCCTATTCCCAAACTGGGAAACTGGAATCACCTGATTTGAAAGTGGGATAACTTCTTCTTGACAACTCCTATGAGATTTATTCAACTTCCTGGTGATTCTCCACCACTTTATGTATCCAAATCAAGCTTCTCACAAAGTGATTCATCATGGTTTGATTGGAACGACGAAGAAGCTGTCCTATTCCCAAACTGGGAAACTGGAATCACCTGATTTGAAAGTGGGATAACTTCTTCATCCCAACTCCTATGAGATTTATTCAACTTCCTGGTGATTCTCCACCACTTTATGTATCCAAATCAAGCTTCTCACAAAGTGATTCATCCTGGTTTGATTGGAACGACGATGAAGCTGTGCTATTCCCAAACTGGGAAACTGGAATCACCTGATTTGAATGTGGGATAACTTCTTCTTGCCAACTCCTATGAGATTAATTCAACTTCCTGGTGATTCTCCACCACTTTATGTATCCAAATCAAGCTTCTCACAAAGTGATTCATCCCGGTTTGATTGGAACGACGATGAAGCTGTGCTATTCCCAAACTGGGAAACTGGAATCTGTTGAGTTGAGCTGAGTATATGTATGAAGAGCTAAGGAGTTGAAGAGGAAAGGAGATGAGGAAGCTTAAGGGAGTTTAGGGAGAGCATGGTACGGACGTCCGTACAAGGCCGTACAAGCCGTACAGTCCGTACCATCCAAGCCTCAACCTAAACTTACCTTGCACAAGTGAAACGGTAACTATGGAAGAGTTACTCAAGTGGAGAAGGATCAGACCGTTTAAGGGATAAGGGACGCGCATTGCCAGGCTGGGACAGGCTGGAAAGCTAAAGCAACTTTAGTCCAAGATGCCATAAGCGTGTGATGCCTCTTAGTGGCTAATTTGAATCCTTTACCTTGACTTCACATGCTTACTCCTTAACCTTGCGATTTGTAAACCCTAGTAGCTCTCCTATATATTGTAACTCATCAACACTAATAAAGATTATGCAGTTTGAGTCTCTCTAATCTCTTAGACACTATGGTTCTCTCTTAGACTCTAAACGTTTCTCAAAGTTACTTAGTCTTTCATAATCTCTTCTAAACTTCACCTAAAACTCTCACTTACATTCTAGTTACTCTAAAGATCTCTTAATCTCATATGGTATCAGAGCCAGGTTCATTAGAATCTGGGGTTTGATCTTTAGAGAGTTACAAGGCTTTGAAGCTACACGCGAGTAGCTTTGAAGGTATTGGAGCTGCGCTACGTTCTGTGTTTGTGCGTGACTCAAGACTCAAGGTTGGTGTGTGTACGTGATTCAAGACTCAAGATTTCATCAGATTCAAGCTGTTCAAGTCAAGCTGAGTAAAGATGGAGCATGGGTTGAAGCATGAGGATGAAGGTGGCGGTTACTTTCAAGGGTAGCAACTACCTTGTGTGGTCTCGGATGGTGAAGACTGCGGTGGGGAGTAAGGGTTTGTGGGGGCACATCACAACAGGGGAGGCTCCGAAACTCATTACTCAGGGAGGAGATCAAGAAGAGGTCTCCAATGAAGCGGCTGTGGAGAAATGGCAACAAGAAGACATGCTGGTGATGACGGTTCTACACGCATCCTTGGACCCAGCTATCTTGGATGCTTACAGCTACTGTGAATCAGCCAAAGAGCTGTGGGACACGCTGAAGAAGGTGTATGGGAACACTTCCAACCTCAGCCGTGTGTTTGAAGTGAAGCTAGCGATCAACCGTCTTGCACAAGAGGACATGGAGTTCACTAAGCACTTGGGGAGGTTCAGGTCCTTATGGTCAGAGCTGGAGATGCTGAGGCCGAGCACAACTGATCCAGATCAGCTGAATGAGAGGCGCGAGCAAGACAAGGTCTTTGGGCTGCTTCTCACACTGAACCCGGCCTACACTCAACTCATTCAGCACATGTTGAGGTCAGACAAGCTTCCGGACCTTGAGGAGGTGTGTGCGCAAATCCAAAGGGAGCAGGGATCTATGGGGTTGTTTGGAGGAAAGGGGGAGCTCTCTCTTGCCAATCAAGCAGCTCATGAGGACTCAACCGAGGCTCCACAAGCAAACAAGGCATCTCACGGGAAGTATGAGGACAGGAAGTTCAATGGCAACTGTGATCATTGCAAGAAGCATGGTCATAAGAAGAGCCAATGCTGGATACTTCACCCACACCTCAAGCCGGCCAAGTTCATGAAGGAGCGTGAGGGAAGGGCAAATGTGACTGAAGGTTCAAGTGGAGCTGGCACCAGCAAGATGAGTGAAGTGGATGGGCTTGGAGGCAATGATGGGAATGGGAAGTCTCTTGTGGCTTACACTGGCGCCTCAAGCTCACGCAGCAATGATGACTACATCAAGAGATCAGACCTTGATGCACTCTTCAAAATGCTAAAGGAAAACGGTAACACTTATGGTTATTCCTTTGGAGCTTCTATGATTGCATATAAGGATGATCACTTGATTAGAGAACTAGTAGAACGGTTAGAAACTAGAAATGAGTATAGAAATGCCCATATTGCTAGAACTGATAGGATGCATCCATTACTTAGTAATCTATGTCATAATGCTAAACGAGTAGGTAAACCATTGATTGTTGATTCTGGTGCATCACATCATATGATAAGTGATGAGAACTTGATTAAGGATATAGAACCTACACATGGGCATGTGATGATAGCAAATGGGGATAAGATACCTATTAGAGGAATAGGAAAGCTTAAGTTGTTTAACAAAGAATCTAGAGCTTTTTACATGCCTGAATTCACATCAAACCTATTATCTGTGAAGAAATGTACTAATGATTTACAATGCAATGTTATCTTTAGTCCTAATGATGTGAAGTTTCAGGATATTGAGAGCAGCAGATTGATTGGGAAAGGGGTGACTAAGGGAGATCTCTATATGCTTGAAGAACTCACTTCTGTTCCTGATTATAGTTGCTCATTTACTTCTGCTTCTTTGTTGAATAAAAATGCATTGTGGCATGCTAGAGTAGGACACCCTCATGTTAAAGCTTTGAACTTAATGGTACCAGGTGTTGTGTTTGAGAACAAAGATTGTGAAGCTTGTATTTTAGGCAAGCATTGTAGAACTGTGTTTCAAAAGTCTACTACTATCTATGATAACTGCTTTGATTTAATTCATTCTGATGTGTGGACTGCCCCTTGCTTATCTAGAGATAGTTATAAGTACTTTGTCACATTCATTGATGAAAAATCCAAATACACCTGGTTAACCTTAATTCAGACCAAAGATAGGGTACTTGATGCATTTAGGAACTTTCAAACTTATGTAACTAACCATTATCATGCTAAGATTAAAATTTTGAGATCAGATAATGGAGGAGAGTACACAAGTCATGCATTCAAGGAACACTTATCACAACATGGGATCCTACATCAAACAAGCTGTCCGTATACTCCACAGCAAAATGGAGTGGCTGAGAGGAAGAATAGGCACCTCATGGAAGTGGCAAGGTCTCTGATGTTTCAGAGTAATGTTCCAAAGAGATTCTGGAGTGATGCGGTTGCCACTGCTTGTTACTTGATCAACAGAACTCCAACCAAGGTTCTGAATGAGAAGGCTCCATTTGAAGTTCTGAACAGGTACAAACCAGTGCTTGATTACTTGCGAGTCTTTGGATGTCTATGCTTTGTGCTCAAACCAGGAGAGATGATCAACAAGCTAGAAGCAAGAAGTACTAAGGCTGTGTTCATAGGATACTCAGCTACACAGAAAGGATACAAATGCTATGACCCTATAGCAAGGAGAGTTCTTGTATCTAGAGATGTGAAGTTCTTGGAAGATAGAGGATACTATGAAGAAAAGAACCAAGAAGACTTGAAGGACTTAACATCAGACAAGGCTACCACCTTGCGGATCATCCTTGAAGGTCTTGGAATCAGTACATCCCAGGATCCAAGAGATCACGCAACAACACCTCCTGAAGTTGGTTCACCATCCCACCTTGATCATGAGGGAGGAGAGACACATGAGGAGGAGCCTACGCAAGAGACTAACCAAGATGAAGGAGAAGAGAGCATAGGCTCTGATGGTCATGGGCATGATCATGGTGTGATACAAACACCTTCTCAAGATGAAGTGGTAGAAGAACAACAGGAAGAAGAACCGGTTGTGCAGCCACTAAGAAGGAGTACAAGGATAAGGAAGGATCCTTCCAGTTGGGTAAACACGAGAGTGTACTCCTTTGCTCAATATCCAGAAGCACATTGCGCTTTCATGGTAAACTTGGATGAGAATCACATCCCAAGAAGCTATGAAGAGGCAATAAAGGATAAAGAATGGAAAGAGTCAGTAGGAGATGAAGCAGGAGCTATGATCAAGAATGATACATGGTATGAGAGTGAGTTACCAAAAGGGAAGAAGGCTGTGACTAGTAGATGGATCTTCACAATCAAGTACAAAGCGGATGGAAAGATTGAGAGGAAGAAGTCAAGACTGGTTGCAAGAGGCTTTACTCAAACCTATGGAGAGGATTATGTTGAGACATTTGCACCAGTAGCTAAGTTGCATACAATCCGAATTGTATTAAGCTTGGCTGTGAACCTTGGATGGGGCTTATGGCAAATGGATGTGAAGAATGCATTCCTACAAGGGGAACTTGAGGATGAAGTATATATGCATCCCCCACCAGGCTTGGAACACTTAGTGAAGAAGGGAAATGTGTTGAGACTGAAGAAGGCTATCTATGGGTTGAAGCAATCACCAAGAGCTTGGTACAACAAGCTGAGCACAACTCTGAATGGCCGAGGCTTCAAGAAGTCTGAACTAGATCACACTCTCTTCACACTCACAACTCCCTCAGGTATGATTGCACTCCTTGTGTATGTTGATGATATCATTATCACAGGGAGTGATAAGGAAGGTATCATTGCAACCAAGGAGTTTCTTAAGTCCATGTTTGAGATTAAAGACTTGGGAGAGATGAAATACTTTCTTGGGATTGAGATATGTAGATCCAAGGAAGGTTTATTCATGTCCCAAAGGAAGTATACACTTGATCTCTTGAAAGGTGCAGGGGCTTATGGGGGCAAGACAGCAAGGATGCCTATGGAGGATGGCTACAAAGTTCCACGAGAGGGGGAGATTGAAGACAGCAAACCTTATCAGGATCCTAAACTCTATAGAAAACTAGTTGGCAAATTGATTTATCTTACTATAACTAGACCTGACATTTGTTTTGCTGTGAATCAGGTGAGTCAACACATGCAAGTGCCTAAGGAACATCACTGGCACATGGTGGAGAGGATCTTGATGTATCTCAACGGCTCACCTGATCAAGGAGTATGGATGGGCTGCAATGGAAGCACTGAAGTGGTGGGATACTGTGATGCGGATTGGGCTGGTGATAGAGCAGACAGGAGATCAACCACAGGCTATTGCACATTCATTGGAGGCAACTTGGTGACTTGGAAGAGTAAGAAACAGAAGGTGGTGTCTTGCTCAAGTGCAGAAGCTGAGTATAGAGCCATGCTGAAGCTCACCAACGAGTTAGTATGGATCAAAGGCATCTTGAAGCATTTGGAGATTGATCAAGCCACACCAATGACCATGCATTGTGACAACCAAGCCGCCATTCACATTGCCTCCAACTCGGTGTTCCATGAGAGAACCAAGCACATTGAAGTTGATTGTCACAAGGTGAGGCAGATGATCACCTTAGGAGTCATCTTGCCATGCTACACAAGGAGTGAAGATCAGTTAGCGGATGTGTTTACCAAGGCTGCAAGACAGAAGACAATGGAGTCCATTCACATCAGGTTGGGCCTCATTGATCTTGGGAAGAGAAGGAGCTAGTCCCCTTAGCTGCAAGGTCTTTACTCTTTTTCCCTCATCAAAGTTTTATCCCATTGGGTTTTCTTTGGTGAGGTTTTTAATGAGGAAGATCTTGTGGCTGTCCAAGCTTAGGCTTTCACAAAGCTAAGCTTGAGGGGGAGTGTTGAGTTGAGCTGAGTATATGTATGAAGAGCTAAGGAGTTGAAGAGGAAAGGAGATGAGGAAGCTTAAGGGAGTTTAGGGAGAGCATGGTACGGACGTCCGTACAAGGCCGTACAAGCCGTACAGTCCGTACCATCCAAGCCTCAACCTAAACTTACCTTGCACAAGTGAAACGGTAACTATGGAAGAGTTACTCAAGTGGAGAAGGATCAGACCGTTTAAGGGATAAGGGACGCGCATTGCCAGGCTGGGACAGGCTGGAAAGCTAAAGCAACTTTAGTCCAAGATGCCATAAGCGTGTGATGCCTCTTAGTGGCTAATTTGAATCCTTTACCTTGACTTCACATGCTTACTCCTTAACCTTGCGATTTGTAAACCCTAGTAGCTCTCCTATATATTGTAACTCATCAACACTAATAAAGATTATGCAGTTTGAGTCTCTCTAATCTCTTAGACACTATGGTTCTCTCTTAGACTCTAAACGTTTCTCAAAGTTACTTAGTCTTTCATAATCTCTTCTAAACTTCACCTAAAACTCTCACTTACATTCTCACAAAGTGATTCATCCTGGTTTGATTGGAACGACGAAGAAGCTGTCCTATTCCCAAACTGGGAAACTGGAATCACCTGATTTGAAAGTGAGATAACTTCTTCATCCCAACTCCTATGAGATTTATTCAACTTCCTGGTGATTCTCCACCACTTTATGTATCCAAATCAAGCTTCTCACAAAGTGATTCATCCTGGTTTGATTGGAACGACGAAGAAGCTGTGCTATTCCCAAACTGGGAAACTGGAATCACCTGATTTGAAAGTGGGATAACTTCTTCTTGCCAACTCCTATGAGATTTATTCAACTTCCTGGTGATTCTCCACCACTTTATGTATCCAAATCAAGCTTCTCACAAAGTGATTCATCCTGGTTTGATTGGAACGACGATGAAGCTGTGCTATTCCCAAACTGGGAAACTGGAATCACCTGATTTGAAAGGGGATAACTTCTTCATCCCAACTCCTATGAGATTTATTCAACTTCCTGGTGATTCTCCACCACTTTATGTATCCAAATCAAGCTTCTCACAAAGTGATTCATCCTGGTTTGATTGGAACGACGAAGAAGCTGTCCTATTCCCAAACTGGGAAACTGGAATCACCTGATTTGAAAGTGGGATAACTTCTTCTTTCCAACTCCTATGAGATTTATAAAACTTCCTGGTGATTCTCCACCACTTTATGTATCCAAATCAAGCTTCTCACAAAGTGATTCATCCTGGTTTGATTGGAACGACGAAGAAGCTGTCCTATTCCCAAACTGGGAAACTGGAATCACCTGATTTGAAAGTGGGATAACTTCTTCATCCCAACTCCTATGAGATTTATTCAACTTCCTGGTGATTCTCCACCACTTTATGTATCCAAATCAAGCTTCTCACAAAGTGATTCATCCTGGTTTGATTGGAACGACGATGAAGCTGTGCTATTCCCAAACTGGGAAACTGGAATCACCTGATTTGAAAGTGGGATAACTTTTTCTTGCCAACTCCTATGAGATTTATTAAACTTCCTGGTGATTCTCCACCACTTTATGTATCCAAATCAAGCTTCTCACAAAGTGATTCATCCTGGTTTGATTGGAACGACGAAGAAGCTGTGCTATTCCCAAACTGGGAAACTGGAATCACCTGATTTGAAAGGGGATAACTTCTTCATCCCAACTCCTATGAGATTTATTCAACTTCCTGGTGATTCTCCACCACTTTATGTATCCAAATCAAGCTTCTCACAAAGTGATTCATCCTGGTTTGATTGGAACGACGATGAAGCTGTGCTATTCCCAAACTGGGAAACTGGAATCACCTGATCTGAAAGTGGGATAACTTCTTCATCCCAACTCCTATGAGATTTATTTAACTTCCTGGTGATTCTCCACCACTTTATGTATCAAAATCAAGCTTCTCACAAAGTGATTCATCCTGGTTTGATTGGAACGACGAAGAAGCTGTCCTATTCCCAAACTGGGAAACTGGAATCACCTGATTTGAAAGTGGGATAACTTCTTCATCCCAACTCCT
The DNA here is from genome assembly GCF_020379485.1 of Brassica napus. Taxonomy (NCBI): domain Eukaryota; kingdom Viridiplantae; phylum Streptophyta; class Magnoliopsida; order Brassicales; family Brassicaceae; genus Brassica; species Brassica napus. Next base: position 288,443 of record NW_026015657.1, read on the forward strand.
ATGAGATTTATTCAACTTCCTGGTGATTCTCCACCACTTTATGTATCCAAATTAAGCTTCTCACAAAGTGATTCATCCTGGTTTGATTGGAACGACGATGAAGCTGTGCTATTCCCAAACTGGGAAACTGGAATCACCTGATTTGAATGTGGGATAACTTCTTCTTGCCAACTCCTATGAGATTTATTCAACTTCCTGGTGATTCTCCACCACTTTATGTATCCAAATCAAGCTTCTCACAAAGTGATTCATCCTGGTTTGATTGGAACGACGATGAAGCTGTGCTATTCCCAAACTGGGAAACTGGAATCACCTGATTTGAAAGGGGATAACTTCTTCATCCCAACTCCTATGAGATTTATTCAACTTCCTGGTGATTCTCCACCACTTTATGTATCCAAATCAAGCTTCTCACAAAGTGATTCATCCTGGTTTGATTGGAACGACGAAGAAGCTGTGCTATTCCCAAACTGGGAAACTGGAATCACCTGATTTGAAAGTGGGATAACTTCTTCATCCCAACTCCTATGAGATTTATTCAACTTCCTGGTGATTCTCCACCACTTTATGTATCCAAATCAAGCTTCTCACAAAGTGATTCATCCTGGTTTGATTGGAACGACGAAGAAGCTGTGCTATTCCCAAACTGGGAAACTGGAATCACCTGATTTGAAAGTGGGATAACTTCTTCATCCCAACTCCTATGAGATTTATTCAACTTCCTGGTGATTCTCCACCACTTTATGTATCCAAATCAAGCTTCTCACAAAGTGATTCATCCTGGTTTGATTGGAACGACGATGAAGCTGTGCTATTCCCAAACTGGGAAACTGGAATCACCTGATTTGAAAGTGGGATAACTTCTTCATCCCAACTCCTATGAGATTTATTCAACTTCCTGGTGATTCTCCACCACTTTATGTATCAAAATCAAGCTTCTCACAAAGTGATTCATCCTGGTTTGATTGGAACGACGAAGAAGCTGTCCTATTCCCAAACTGGGAAACTGGAATCACCTGATTTGAAGGTGGGATAACTTCTTCTTGCCAACAACTCCTATGAGATTTATTCAACTTCCTGGTGATTCTCCACCACTTTATGTATCCAAATCAAGCTTCTCACAAAGTGATTCATCCTGGTTTGATTGGAACGACGAAGAAGCTGTCCTATTCCCAAACTGGGAAACTGGAATCACCTGATTTGAAAGTGGGATAACTTCTTCTTCCAACTCCTATGAGATTTATTCAACTTCCTGGTGATTCTCCACCACTTTATGTATCCAAATCAAGCTTCTCACAAAGTGATTCATCCTGGTTTGATTGGAACGACGAAGACGCTGTCCTATTCCCAAACTGGGAAACTGGAATCACTTGATTTGAAAGTGGGATAACTTCTTCATCCCAACTCCTATGAGATTTATTCAACTTCCTGGTGATTCTCCACCACTTTATGTATCAAAATCAAGCTTCTCACAAAGTGATTCATCCTGGTTTGATTGGAACGACGAAGAAGCTGTCCTATTCCCAAACTGGGAAACTGGAATCACCTGATTTGAAGGTGGGATAACTTCTTCATCCCAACTCCTATGAGATTTATTCAACTTCCTGGTGATTCTCCACCACTTTATGTATCCAAATCAAGCTTCTCACAAAGTGATTCATCCTGGTTTGATTGGAACGACGATGAAGCTGTGCTATTCCCAAACTGGGAAACTGGAATCACCTGATTTGAAAGTGGGATAACTTCTTCTTGCCAACTCCTATGAGATTTATTCAACTTCCTGGTGATTCTCCACCACTTTATGTATCCAAATCAAGCTTCTCACAAAGTGATTCAATCTGGTTTGATTGGAACGACGATGAAGCTGTGCTATTCCCAAACTGGGAAACTGGAATCACCTGATTTGAAAGGGGAATAACTTCTTCATCCCAACTCCTATGAGATTTATTCAACTTCCTGGTGATTCTCCACCACTTTATGTATCCAAATCAAGCTTCTCACAAAGTGATTCATCCTGGTTTGATTGGAACGACGATGAAGCTGTGCTATTCCCAAACTGGGAAACTGGAATCACCTGATCTGAAAGTGGGATAACTTCTTCATCCCAACTCCTATGAGATTTATTCAACTTCCTGGTGATTCTCCACCACTTTATGTATCCAAATCAAGCTTCTCACAAAGTGATTCATCCTGGTTTGATTGGAACGACGATGAAGCTGTGCTATTCCCAAACTGGGAAACTGTAATCACCTGATCTGAAAGTGGGATAACTTCTTCATCCCAACTCCTATGAGATTTATTTAACTTCCTGGTTATTCTCCACCACTTTATGTATCAAAATAAAGCTTCTCACAAAGTGATTCATCCTGGTTTGATTGGAACGACGATGAAGCTGTGCTATTCCCAAACTGGGAAACTGGAATCACCTGATCTGAAAGTGGGATAACTTCTTCATCCCAACTCCTATGAGATTTATTCAACTTCGTGGTGATTCTCCACCACTTTATGTATCCAAATCAAGCTTCTCACAAAGTGATTCATCCTGGTTTGATTGGAACGACGATGAAGCTGTGCTATTCCCAAACTGGGAAACTGTAATCACCTGATCTGAAAGTGGGATAACTTCTTCATCCCAACTCCTATGAGATTTATTTAACTTCCTGGTTATTCTCCACCACTTTATGTATCAAAATAAAGCTTCTCACAAAGTGATTCATCCTGGTTTGATTGGAACGACGAAGAAGCTGTCCCATTCCCAAACTGGGAAACTGGAATCACCTGATTTGAAGGTGGGATAACTTTATGAGATTAGAGAGTAGAATAGGTATTGAGAGATTAAGAGAGATTTGGTAAGAGATTAAGAGAAGTTTAGAAGAGATTGTGAGAGAAATGGGGAGATTAAGTATGATCCATGATGAACAAGAGAGAGAGACTAGAAAGAGAGTAACATAACTCGCATAATCTCATTAATGAGAGAGTGTTTACAATATATAGGAGGTGATACTAGGGTTTAAGAAGAGACTAAGCATGTGAGGTCAAGTCTAAGGGAGCCTTTAATTTGAACCGGACCAATGAGCCTCTCCACACGCGTGGTCACTATGCTAAAAGTGAACCTTATCCTTCCAGCCTGTGCCAGCCTGTAGAGACGCTCTTCCTCTATCCATAAACGGTCATATGCCTTCTTTGGTCAAGGCAAAACATGATCAGACCGTGAACTTCTTCTCGCGGTAACATTTCTTTACCGCTTGGTCGATACCGTCTGTACGGCCGTACGGCCATGGTACGGACCTGTACGGACCGGTACGGACGGTTCTCCCTAAGGCCAATCCTTCTCCTCTTCTCCACATCACAACCTCTTCAACCCTGAACAACTCTCCTCATATTCCTCAGCTCATCTCAACACTCCCCCTCAAGCTTGACCATGTGGAACAAGTCAAGCTTGGAAGGATCATGAGCTCCTCCTCATTAAAAACCTCATCAAAGAAAACCCATTGGGACAAAACTCTGATGAGGGAAAAAGAGTAAGGACCTCATGATCAGGAGAGTGTATAGATCAGCCCTTAGGCGAAAGATCAAGGAGTCCCAACCTTATGTGAATTGACTCCATTGTCTTTTGCCTAGCCGCCTTAGTGAATACATCTGCCAACTGATCCTCACTCCTTGTGTAGCACGGCAGTATTACTCCCAAGACTATCATCTGCCTCACTTTATGACAGTCCACTTCAATGTGCTTAGTTCTTTCATGGAACACCGAGTTTGTGGCTATGTGAATGGCTGCTTGATTGTCACAGTGCATGGTCATTGGTGTTGCTTGCTCAATCTCCAAGTGCTTCAGTATTCCTTTAATCCATACCAACTCATTTGTGAGCTTTAGCATTGCTCTATACTCAGCCTCGGCACTTGAGCATGACACCACCTTCTGCTTCTTACTCTTCCAAGTAACCATGTTTCCACCAATGAATGTGCAATAGCCGGTTGTAGATCTTCTATCTGTTCTGTCTCCAGCCCAATCTGCATCACAATATCCCACTGCTTCAGTACTCCCGTTACAACCCATCCATATACCAAGCCCTTGAGTTCCATTCAGATACATGAGAACTCTTTCTACCATGCGCCAGTGATGCTCTCTTGGAGCTTGCATATGCTGACTCACTTGGTTCACAGCAAAACAGATGTCTGGCCTAGTGATGGTTAGATAGATCAGCTTCCCCACAAGCTTCCTGTATAGCTTTGGATCATGAAATAGCTTACTATCTTCTAGCTCCCCCTCACGTGGAGCTTTATACCCATCCTCCATGGGCATCTTGGCTGTCTTTCCACCATACGCACCAGCCTCCTTCAATAGATCCAAGATATACTTCCTTTGTGAGATGAACAACCCTTCTTCTGATCTGCACAGCTCAATTCCAAGGAAGTACTTCATTTCTCCCAAGTCTTTGATGTCAAACACAGATTTCAGAAACTCCTTGGTCTCCTTGATTTCAACCTTATCACTGCCTGTGATAACTATGTCATCCACATATACAAGAAGCACAACAATGCCAGCAGGTGTCGTAAGAGTGAAGAGAGTGTGATCAAGCTCTGATTTCCTGAAACCTCTTCCATTTAGAGTTGTGCTCAGCTTGTGATACCATGCCCTTGGTGATTGCTTCAACCCATAGATGGCCTTCTTCAGTCTCAGCACATTCCCTGGTTTCACCATCCCTTCTAGGCCCGGAGGTGGTAGCATGTAAACTTCATCTTCTAACTCTCCTTGGAGAAATGCATTCTTAACATCCATCTGCCAAAGATCCCACCCAAGGTTAGTAGCCACTGATAGGACTATTCGAATGGTGTGTAGCTTTGCAACTGGAGCAAATGTATCAATGTAGTCTTCTCCATAAGTCTGAGTGAACCCTCTTGCTACCAGTCTAGTCTTCTTCCTCTCAATCGACCCATCAGCCTTGTACTTGACTGTAAAGATCCATCTACTAGACACAGCCTTCTTCCCTTTTGGTAGTTCACTCTCATACCATGTGTCATTCTTTATCATAGCTCCTGCCTCAGCTCCTACTGATTCCTTCCATTCCTTATCTTCCATTGCCTCTTCATAGCTTCTTGGAATGTGATTCTCATCTAAGTTTACCATAAATGCACAATGTGCTTCTGGATATTGAGCAAAGGAACACACAGCCTGAGTAGGATGCTTCACAGCTTGGGCATTGTAGTACACTCTCGTGTTTACCCAACTGGAAGGATCCTTCCTCAGCCTTGTACTCCTTCTCAACACTGGCCCTTCTTGTGCCATCTCTTGTTCTTCTTCTACTTGTGGAGTCACTGCTTCAGTCTGTTCTTCAGCTTCAGCTCTAGCCTCTCCTTGTCTCTGATCTTCTTCATTCAGTTCTCCCCTTGCTGATCCTTCTCCACTTTGGACAGGAGAATCAGTTCCTCTGTTTCCTAGCTCACCGGCCTCTTCTAAGCCTTGGTCCTCTAGTTCAGATACTGATTCACTTCCCCCCTCATGTGCAAAGTGGGATGGTTCTTCTGCTGCAGCTGGAGTAGGTTCTGGACGCCTACTCTGATCCTGGGACACTCCAATTCCGAGCCCCTCTAGGATGTTTCTCAAGCAAGCAGCTCTTTCTGATGGCTGGGAGAGATCCTCCAAGTCTTCCCATGTCTGCTCATCATAGTATCCTTTGTCTTCCATGAATCTGACATCCCTTGACACTAGGACTCTCCTAGCTGTAGGATCATAGCATTTGTATCCCTTCTGTGAAGTGGAATACCCAATCATCATAGCCTTGGTGCTCTTTGCTTCTAGTTTGTTTCTCTGCTCGCCTGGTACAAGAACATAACACACGCATCCAAAGGTCCTCAGGTGATCCAAGACTGGCCTGCTCTTGTTGAGTACCTCAAATGGAGATTGATCTGCCAAGATCCTGGTTGGTATCCTGTTGATCAGGTAGCACGCAGTCATCACAGCATCACTCCAATACCTCTTGGGAACCCCTTTGTGGAACATCATGGACCGGGACACCTCCATGAGATGTCTGTTCTTCCTTTCCGCAACTCCATTCTGCTGTGGAGTGTATGGGCAGCTAGTCTGGTGAAGAATCCCATGTTGAGCAAGGTGATCACGAAATGCATGCCCAGTATACTCCCCACCATTATCAGACCTGAAAATCTTAATCTTGGCATGATATTGGTTAGTCACATAGGCTTGAAAATTTTTAAATGCATCAAGGACCCTATCTTTAGTTTTAATCAATGTTAACCAGGTGTATTTGGATTTTTCATCAATGAATGTGACATAATACTTGTAATCATCCCTAGATAAGCAAGGTGCCGTCCAAACATCAGAGTGAATTAAATCAAAGCAGTTTGCATAAAGAGTAGATGATCTCTGAAAAACAGTCTTACAATGTTTGCCCAAAATACATGCCTCACAATCATTATTTTTAAACATGACACCTGGTAACATAATGCTTAAGGCCCTAACATGTGGATGTCCTAGCCTAGCATGCCACAGAGCATCAGTACTTAAGGAAGAAACAGAACTAAACGAGAAACAAGAACTAGAAATAGGTGCAAGGTCTTCAATCATGTAAAGATCCCCCTTGGTTGCTCCTTGCCCAATCAACTTACTGCTCTTAATATCCTGAAACTTAACATCATTAGGACTGAAAATAACATTGCATTGAAGATCAGTAGTGCATTTCTTAACTGATAAAAGATTAGAGGTGAACTCAGGCATGTAAAAAGCTTTTGAATCCTTATTAAACAAGTTCAGTTTACCAATGCCCCTAATGGGAATTCTATCTCCATTTGCAATCATAACATGTCCAAGGGCAGGTTCTATGTCTTTTATCAGATTGTTATCACTAATCATGTGATGAGATGCACCAGAGTCAATTATCAATGGTTTATGCAAGCTCCTAGCAGTCTTGGTTCTAGATGTTTCATTTTCAGCTTTCAGGCTCTTAACTACTCCTAACAATCTATCAGTTATGCTAGTATGAGCAGTGGCAGTACATGAGATTTTAAAAATGTCTAACAGTTTATCAGAGATACTAGGTAATGTATGAGCAGAGTATGAGTATCCAAGAGTGTTGCCTAGCATTTTACCAGACTCCTTGAGGGCTCGGATGAAAGCCTCAAAGTCAGCCTTGGTGATCACCTCCTGAGAAGTTAGAGCTCTGCCTTCACTTTCACCCGCCTTGACATTTGGACTAGCCCCTGATGAGCCGGCACCACTTGCTTCAGCAGAAAGGTGAGCCTTAGCTTCTCTATCCTTGTTGAACTTGCTAGGCCTGAGGTGTGGATGTAGGATCCAGCACTGACTCTTCTTATGCCCCTGCCGCTTGCAATGCTCACAGCTTCCCTCATACTTCTCATACTTCCTTCCATCTCCACGGTACGCTGCCTTGTTTGCTTGCGCCTCTTCTGCTTTATGAGCCGTGGACATTCCCTTCTTGCCTCCAAACAACCCAAGAGAGCCTTCCTCCTTCTGAAGTTGAGCGCATACCTCCTCCATGGATGGGAGAGTAGGTGATCTCAGGATATGCTTGATCACATCCTGGTAGCTTTCATCTAGAGTCATCAATAGCCCAAACACCTGATCTTGCTCTCTCCTCTCAATGAGCGATTCCTCATCAGTTGTGTTGGGTCTAAGACTCTCAAGTTCGGACCACAAAGCTCCAAACTTCCCCATGTGCTTGGTGAGATCTTCTCCATCTTGCCTCAAGACACTGATGGTTTGCTTCAGATCAAACACCCGGCTTATGTTGGACTTGTTTCCATACCTCTTATGGACCCAAAGGCGCTTAGGAGTCTCAAAGTGCACGTAAGCTTCAAGTATGGGGAGCTCCAGGGAGGCATGGAGCACAGACAGCACCATCAAATCCTCTTGGACCCATCTCTTTGCTTCAGCTACCGCAAGAGTCTTCCCGTCGCCTTCTTCTTCATCTTCTTTGGCCACTGGCTCCGGACCATCATCTGTGATGTGGTTCCACAACCCTAGCCTTCCAATGGTAGTCCTCACCAACTGGGACCACATCAAGTAGTTTGAGCCTCCCTTCAGTGCAACCGGAACCGTCACCAGTTTGCTAAAGTTGGTCGTCTCCATCTCCTCTTCTTTAACACACAAGAACAAACTCGCAAATGTAAAGAAAGGAACAAGGATCTCTCAATACCAAAGCCAACCTGGCTCTGATACCATATGAGATTAGAGAGTAGAATAGGTATTGAGAGATTAAGAGAGATTTGGTAAGAGATTAAGAGAAGTTTAGAAGAGATTGTGAGAGAAATGGGGAGATTAAGTATGATCCATGATGAACAAGAGAGAGAGACTAGAGAGAGAGTAACATAACTCGCATAATTTCATTAATGAGAGAGTGTTTACAATATATAGGAGGTGATACTAGGGTTTAAGAAGAGACTAAGCATGTGAGGTCAAGTCTAAGGGAGCCTTTAATTTGAACCGGACCAATGAGCCTCTCCACACGCGTGGTCACTATGCTAAAAGTGAACCTTATCCTTCCAGCCTGTGCCAGCCTGTAGAGACGCTCTTCCTCTATCCATAAACGGTCATATGCCTTCTTTGGTCAAGGCAAAACATGATCAGACCGTGAACTTCTTCTCGTGGTAACATTTCTTTACCGCTTGGTCGATACCGTCTGTACGGCCGTACGGCCATGGTACGGACCTGTACGGACCGGTACGGACGGTTTTCCCTAAGGCCAATCCTTCTCCTCTTCTCCACATCACAACCTCTTCAACCCTAAACAACTCTCCTCATATTCCTCAGCTCATCTCAACAAACTTCTTCTTGCCAACAACTCCTATGAGATTTATTCAACTTCCTGGTGATTCTCCACCACTTTATGTATCCAAATCAAGCTTCTCACAAAGTGATTCATCCTGGTTTGATTGGAACGACGAAGAAGCTGTCCTATTCCCAAACTGGGAAACTGGAATCACCTGATTTGAAAGTGGGATAACTTCTTCTTTCCAACTCCTATGAGATTTATTCAACTTCCTGGTGATTCTCCACCACTTTATGTATCCAAATCAAGCTTCTCACAAAGTGATTCATCCTGGTTTGATTGGAACGACGAAGAAGCTGTCCTATTCCCAAACTGGGAAACTGGAATCACCTGATTTGAAAGTGGGATAACTTCTTCATCCCAACTCCTATGAGATTTATTCAACTTCCTGGTGATTCTCCACCACTTTATGTATCCAAATCAAGCTTCTCACAAAGTGATTCATCCTGGTTTGATTGGAACGACGAAGAAGCTGTCCTATTCCCAAACTGGGAAACTGGAATCACCTGATTTGAAAGTGGGATAACTTCTTCATCCCAACTCCTATGAGATTTATTCAACTTCCTGGTGATTCTCCACCACTTTATGTATCCAAATCAAGCTTCTCACAAAGTGATTCATCCTGGTTTGATTGGAACGACGAAGAAGCTGTGCTATTCCCAAACTGGGAAACTGGAATCACCTGATTTGAAAGTGGGATAACTTCTTCTTGCCAACTCCTATGAGATTTATTCAACTTCCTGGTGATTCTCCACCACTTTATGTATCCAAATCAAGCTTCTCACAAAGTGATTCATCCTGGTTTGATTGGAACGACGAAGAAGCTGTGCTATTCCCAAACTGGGAAACTGGAATCACCTGATTTGAAAGTGGGATAACTTCTTCATCCCAACTCCTATGAGATTTATTCAACTTCCTGGTGATTCTCCACCACTTTATGTATCCAAATCAAGCTTCTCACAAAGTGATTCATCCTGGTTTGATTGGAACGACGATGAAGCTGTGCTATTCCCAAACTGGGAAACTGGAATCACCTGATTTGAAAGTGGGATAACTTCTTCATCCCAACTCCTATGAGATTTATTCAACTTCCTGGTGATTCTCCACCACTTTATGTATCCAAATCAAGCTTCTCACAAAGTGATTCATCCTGGTTTGATTGGAACGACGAAGAAGCTGTGCTATTCCCAAACTGGGAAACTGGAATCACCTGATTTGAAAGTGGGATAACTTCTTCATCCCAACTCCTATGAGATTTATTCAACTTCCTGGTGATTCTCCACCACTTTATGTATCCAAATCAAGCTTCTCACAAAGTGATTCATCCTGGTTTGATTGGAACGACGAAGAAGCTGTCCTATTCCCAAACTGGGAAACTGGAATCACCTGATTTGAAAGTGGGATAACTTCTTCTTCCAACTCCTATGAGATTTATTCAACTTCCTGGTGATTCTCCACCACTTTATGTATCCAAATCAAGCTTCTCACAAAGTGATTCATCCTGGTTTGATTGGAACGACGAAGAAGCTGTCCTATTCCCAAACTGGGAAACTGGAATCACCTGATTTGAAAGTGGGATAACTTCTTTCCAACTCCTATGAGATTTATTCAACTTCCTGGTGATTCTCCACCACTTTATGTATCCAAATCAAGCTTCTCACAAAGTGATTCATCCTGGTTTGATTGGAACGACGAAGAAGCTGTCCTATTCCCAAACTGGGAAACTGGAATCACCTGATTTGAAAGTGGGATAACTTCTTCATCCCAACTCCTATGAGATTTATTCAACTTCCTGGTGATTCTCCACCACTTTATGTATCCAAATCAAGCTTCTCACAAAGTGATTCATCCTGGTTTGATTGGAACGACGAAGAAGCTGTCCTATTCCCAAACTGGGAAACTGGAATCACCTGATTTGAAAGTGGGATAACTTCTTCATCCCAACTCCTATGAGATTTATTCAACTTCCTGGTGATTCTCCACCACTTTATGTATCCAAATCAAGCTTCTCACAAAGTGATTCATCCTGGTTTGATTGGAACGACGAAGAAGCTGTGCTATTCCCAAACTGGGAAACTGGAATCACCTGATTTGAAAGTGGGATAACTTCTTCATGCCAACTCCTATGAGATTTATTCAACTTCCTGGTGATTCTCCACCACTTTATGTATCCAAATCAAGCTTCTCACAAAGTGATTCATCCTGGTTTGATTGGAACGACGAAGAAGCTGTGCTATTCCCAAACTGGGAAACTGGAATCACCTGATTTGAAAGTGGGATAACTTCTTCATCCCAACTCCTATGAGATTTATTCAACTTCCTGGTGATTCTCCACCACTTTATGTATCCAAATCAAGCTTCTCACAAAGTGATTCATCCTGGTTTGATTGGAACGACGAAGAAGCTGTGCTATTCCCAAACTGGGAAACTGGAATCACCTGATTTGAAAGTGGGATAACTTCTTCATCCCAACTCCTATGAGATTTATTCAACTTCCTGGTGATTCTCCACCACTTTATGTATCCAAATCAAGCTTCTCACAAAGTGATTCATCCTGGTTTGATTGGAACGACGAAGAAGCTGTGCTATTCCCAAACTGGGAAACTGGAATCACCTGATTTGAAAGTGGGATAACTTCTTCATCCCAACTCCTATGAGATTTATTCAACTTCCTGGTGATTCTCCACCACTTTATGTATCCAAATCAAGCTTCTCACAAAGTGATTCATCCTGGTTTGATTGGAACGACGAAGA